>NW_006204090.1:136572-173531 GCF_000334495.1 Tupaia belangeri chinensis
ATATATACACACACATACACACGTATATGAGAATACGGAAGTGTGTAGTGCACATACGGAAAAATAAGAATTTCTAGCATTCTGTAAAATATAGGAAATATGCAAAGAACAAAAATGTTATTTATGAAGGGGAGAAAAAAATCAATGAATTGATACTGACTCAGAATTGATGGGTGATAGGGTTAGTAGTAAGGACATTAACTTATTAGAAATATTCCACATGTTCTATAAGCTAAAGGAAAGACTGAACATGTTAAGAGTCAGAATATATAAAATATCCCATATAAAATTTTTATTCTGAAAACTGTAATGTCTGGGAAGAACAATTTACCAGATAGAATTAACGATTGACTAATTGTGGCAGAAATAGTATTGAATATGACGTATCAAAAGAAACTGTTAAAAATGAAACTCAGAAAATACAAACGATTTAATAAATTAGCCTAGCTTTTTGCGAGCTCTGGAACAATTTCAAAGTGGCACACTTAAAAGGGATAGGTTAAAACAGAAAATATATTTGAAGAAATAATGGGTGAAAAGTTTCCATATTTCCTGGAAATTACAACAGTACAGATTTAAGGAGCTCCATTAACCCATATCATAAGAAACATGAAGAAAACTACTCAGACTTACTTCATAATCCAATTGCTTTGAACTGGCAATGACAGAACATTTAAAAGCAGCCAGAATAAAAAGGTATCTTACTTACAAATAAACACAGATGAGGATGAGAATATCTTATTCATCTAAAAGAGTGTGAACTAGAATACCGTGGAGTAACTATTAATTAATTTATTTTTTTACTTATTTTCATAGTTTACTTGCACTTGCTGGAGAGAAAAAAAAGAGAGACAGTGAGAAAGAAAGTGAGAAATCATCCCCCAGGGGAGATAGCCATGCCTCAATCCTTCCTCCTCCTTTCTTCTTCCGGGATTTTGGGCATGTACACACATGTCCAGCATGATTTTCAAGCCATTGGGTCTAGAATTCGAAATGTAGTTGGCCATGTGGGAGTCCAGTGCCCTAACTACCACACTACCTGGTAGTGCCTGGAGCAACATTTTATTTTGCAGGGAGAGCAACATTTTTAAATAACTAAAATGAAATACAAACAAATAACAAAAAATACTTCTTAAGTAAAGTTATTTTTAGCCCAGTAAAGGAGAAAACCATGTTTTTCCAAAATACAAAACCTAAAAAATTCCATCACTAGCAATCCTGTACAATAAAAATATGAGAACTCTTCAAGCAGAAGATAAATGCTGGCAGACATAATCCTAGATCCATATAAGAGATTGAACATTGAAAATTCTAAAAACATTCAAAATTTTATTCTAATTGTTAAAATCTATTTAAGAGACAATCATTCAACTGTTTATAACAAACAAGGATTAAAATGTATTGAGTGCTTTATAAAATTTATTGAAATAAAATGTGTGACAACAGAACACATGGCCGGCAGTGCAAAAAATTGAACCGTACTTATGTAGAGTTTTTATTCCATACACGTAGTATGATATCACTTGTAGATGGACTGGGATACAGAATAGATATATACTATAAATTCCACTAAAATAACACAACAAAAAGTTTTGACTAAAGGGTCAATAAAAACAATGGAATGAGATTTAAAATATACAGCAGAAGACAGAAAAAGAAAAATACAGAAAACAAAGATCAGATACAAAAATTAGAAAGCATGATGCCATTATATGTTACTCTAAAAAAAAATCAATTTGGGGACCTGCAGTTGATGTAATGTTTATGTCGCTGGACTCCCATATATCTGACCATGGTTCGATTCCTGGACCCAGTGGCTTAAAACTTAAATCAAGCACATGTGCCCCAAATCCTGAGAGGAGAATGGAGGAAAAGGAATTGCAATGTGGCCATCACCTTTTGGAGATTTTTCGCTTTCTATCTTTCTGACTCTCTCTGTTTCTCCTGTGAGTGCACACACCCTTTAGCAAAATCTCTCTCTCTAAAAATAAAAACAAAATTTAAATATAAAGAATAAAATAAGTGATTGAATGGTATATTACGACAGCATAAAAAAGAACATTTCCAAGGAAAAGGAATTGCAATGTGGCCATCACCTTTTGGAGATTTTTCGCTTTCTATCTTTCTGACTCTCTCTGTTTCTCCTGTGAGTGCACACACCCTTTAGCAAAATCTCTCTCTCTAAAAATAAAAACAAAATTTAAATATAAAGAATAAAATAAGTGATTGAATGGTATATTACGACAGCATAAAAAAGAACATTTCCAACCTTTGTGATGCCATAGCCAGATTGACCAAACACACAGACAGAGAAAAGATACTAAAATTGGCAAGAGAGAAATGTCAAGTTACTTTCAAAGGGTATCCCATAAGGCTAATGTTGGACTCTCATTGGAAACAATACAAGCAAGGAAAGAATGGGAAAATATATTCATAGTGTTACGTGTAAAACAGTTTCAACCAAGAATACTATAAACAGCATGATTATCTTTCATATGGGGAAAAAAAAAAAGAGACAAAAACATTCTCAGATAAATAAAACCTGAAAGAATTTACCAATATCTTACCAGCTTTCCAAAATGTGTTGAAAGAAGTGCTGAACCAGGAAAATTAAAGTCAGACACACAGAAATAAAAGTATAAGAAAGAACTAAAAGAATGCCCAGGGAGATTCCTCATGACTCCTGAGAACTAGTGATTTCAAGGAAAAAAGAGATAAAGATTTCCTACTGATAATTCAGTTTCCAGTCCATAAACTTGAGTGCTAGGGGTCTCCACTAGCCTTCTCTCTATCTCTGTTTCTGTGTCTCTGTCTCTGTCTCTCTCTGCTTCTGTATTCACATTTTTTTCTGGTAATTTTTCCTTTTTAAATTTTTTTAAGGTACAGTATTCTCTTGCTTTCAGCCCTGCCTTATCTTGTTAATAATCCCCTCTCCCCATCCCATTCAGGCAGGAGAGGCAAGAGCCAGGCCTTTCCAAAGATTCCTCATGGCTCCTGAGAACTAGTGCACCATGCAGTTTTGTGTTTGTGCTAAAAAAAAACAAAACAAAAAAACAAACAAACAAACAAAAAAAAAACTTTTTTAGTTTTTTAAATTTTTTTCCTTCTTTTCTTTTTCCTTTTTCTTTGCTATTGTTATTGTTGTTTTTGTTCTCTCTCTATTTTCTTTTCTTTTTCTTTTATATCATCTCTCCACTCTAATCTCCATTTTCTGTGTTTCTAGACAGATCTAAGGGAACTATAGCCAAACATACAAATACTATTTGGATAAACATGTTCCTCAATATCTACTGAATCTGTTGCACAAAAGGATCACAATGGAATGACAAAGAGATTCCAGATCACCTCTTTCTGCACACTCCTGAATGTTCAGATTGAACTTCAAGAATTAGGAAGAAACACACGATCCATCAAGTGACTAGAAATCACCACAGGACCACAAGAAATATGGGAAAGCAAGAAAATACCTCTCCTCCCAGGGAAAAGAATAATTCCTCTTCATCCACAGGCAGTTAAATAGAAATTATGGAAAAGCGTGATAAAGAATGTAGAATATTCCTAATGGCAAAGCTAACAGAGATGGACGAGAAGAGAGATCATGAACTGCAGAAGAGAATGGAGAAAGGAGCTGACAAGTTTCAGGAGGTGAGGAAATTTTTGTAAGATCTAAAAGAGGAATTACACCCTTTAAAAAAGAATCAAAGGGACCTGTTAGACATGAAGGCTATAATACAAGAAGTTAAAATCTCCCTTGAAAGTATTAAAAGCAGATTAGATCATACAGAAAATAGAATCTCAGATGTAGAAGAGAAAATTGCTGGCCTAGAAAAATCCACCATGAAGACTGAGAAAATGACCTCCCAAAATTAGAATAATATACGAGAAATACTAGATACCATCAAACGTCCAAACATCTGGATAATTGATATCCCAGAAGATGAAGAGACTCATGAGCATTGATAATCTATTCCATGAAATCCTGCAAGAAAACTTTCCTAACCTAGAGAGGTACTCAAAAATTCAGTCCCAAGAAATACAAAGGACCCCAAATAAAACCAACAAGATCTTCTCCAAGACACATTATAGCCAGATTGACCAAAACCACAGACAAAGACAAGATACTAAAATTGGCAAGAAAGAAACAGCAAGTTACCTACAAAGGATATCCCATCAGACTAACAGCAGACCTCTCATCAGAAACGATGTGAGCGAGGAAAGAATGGGAAAATATATTCAAAGTGTTAAGGTGGGGGAAAAGACAAGAAAATTCTCAGATAAACTTGAAAGAATTTACCAGCACCAGACCAGATCTCCAAGAAGTTCTCAAGAGAGTGCTGTATCAGGACAATTAAATACAGATACACAGAAATAAGAGTTCAAAAACAAACAAAAAAAATGGCCAACTTAATTGTAGGGACAAGTCTGAAGTTGAATATTATATCCCAGAATTTAATTAGGAAAACTGAACCACAACAGAAGATAAAATACATGAGACTGAATTGGTGAAATAGAATTTTATGACTCTTGTCTGAAACATTGCTGATTTTATTCTAGGCTTTGTTGTCTGTTTTATGGATTTGTGTCCTGTCTTGAGATGACAATAGGTTCATGTACCTACCATCTGAACAGAATCCTAACGTGCTTCCTGGCTTTAAGTTTTAAGCAAAGTTCCTTAGGATTTCTTTAAGTTAAAACTGCTTTTTTTTTGAAATTACCAGCTGAACTTGCTATTGGAAGTTGTTAGATTATTTAAGAAATTGTGTGATCAATACAATGTGGGGGGGAAAGGAATGGAAAACAACTGTAGACACTAGAGATAGTGTGAGAAGAGGGTGGGAAGGACAGAGGGTCAGAAATAGGGGTTAAATACACACACACACACATATATGAAACTAGAATTAGAAAATTATTGATGGTAACATGCATGATTAAGCCTCTATGCAGTATATTTTGGATAAGAAATCACATTTTGTGTGCTGTGAAGATGCTTAAGGAATGAGTGTAAATTAAGTTAAATAAGTTTCAGGAAAAAGAAAACCTAAAATTATTTTTCTTGAAATAAAAAAAAAAGCATTAAAATACATATTTGATGACTTCAGTAAGCTATATAGTCCAGGCTAGGTGCCACTTCATAGTATGTTCATTCTACTCACTGAGGTTTATGCCTAAAGTCAGACTTCTGTTCATGGATATGCATATATCAGCTATGCTTGTTATTCAAAATATTTAGATTAATTAAGATCTTTAGTGAATCAATAAAATGTGTGTGGGGGGAAGGCATAGAAAGCAACCATTGATACCAGAGACAGGGTGGGAGGAAGGTGGGAGATGGTAGAGAGTGAGAGATAGGGAATCAAGGATGGGAAAAAAAGCAAAATACATAGGAAATGAGAAATGAAAAATTATTTGTTGATGATAACACATATGTTGATGTTCTTGATTGAGTCAATATACAGTGTATTCTGGATGGAAAAATCTCATTTTGTATGCTGTAATAATATACATTGAATGAATGTAAATAAATACATTTAAATTAAAAAAAAGAATGTCCAGGTTTATGCCTAAAGTCAGACATTCATTCTTAAAGATGTGTATATCAGCAGTGCTTGATATTGAAAGTCTTCAAATTAATTAAGATTTTTTAATAATTATTTATTTATTTATTCATCTATTTTTTAATTTGACTAGAGAGAGACAGAGGGTGAGAGAGAGAGAAAGTGAAGGACTCAAACCCTGGTCAGCCATGTGGAAGTGTCCAGTGCCTTAACCACCACGCTACCTGCTGGTCCCCAGATTAATGAAGATTTTTTTAGTGAATCAATAAAATGTGAAGGAAAAAAAAGACATGGAAAACAACTGTCTATTCCAAGGATCATGTGGGAGAAGGGAGGAAGTTGCAGAGGGTGAGAGGTAGGGAATCAAGGGGGGAAAAAAGCAAACTACATAAGAAACAAAAAATAGAAAATTATTTATTGCTAACATTTATGATTAAATTATTTATTGATTATAACATTTATGATTGAGCCCCAATATACAATGTATACTGCATGGAAAATCTCATTTTGTATACTATAATTAAGTAAATAAATAATTTAAAACTTTTAATATAGAATTACAGGGACTTCTTGAAATTATAACCACAATGAGCTATACAGGGACCCTATTCCCTGACTAATGCTGGGTACATGTAGTTGGAGTAGGTGGCCTATGAATGTCCAAGAGTCAGGACTACCAGAAGACTTCTTTTCCTAAAGCTGCTCCCTCACTCATCCCACTTTTTTGGAATCAGAAGGGCATTCAGATGAACAAGTTATAGCCTACATCTTGTTTACAACTCTTTCAATGATTCAAATGTCCGTGAGAAGAGCAACAATGAAAATGACATCAAACATTCACACTCTAGTATGGATTATCTTATCATCTGGCACAAAAATGAGGAATTGATATTTGAAAGTTTGAGGAACATTTGTGAGAGAGATGGGAAAAGAGGGATGTTTGGGGGCTGGTATCTTAATACCAATTATCTAGGAAGAAGAGCCTGAAGCAAAAAAGTAAATGCTAAAATTTCTTTTGTTTTCTTGAATGCTTTATTATTATTGCTGTTTTAAACTAAAACATGCTATATTAAACAATACAAAAGCAATAAAATAAAAATGTACAATCTCAAAAAGAAGAACTATTGCATTGGTCTGGGGGAGAATTGTCATTGTTGCATGAATGTGTGAAAGGTGTTAGCCTATTAATATCTCTTTTTCCCACATTTCTTACTAGATACTGATCCTTCACTAAAATAACCAAGAAAACTGAGTACCATGATTTCTGTGTCTTATAACACTATTTATTATTATTTGTAGGGAATTGATATTTTAATTTATGGATTAGACTATTATTTTTATGACCAAGTACAGATTTGTTTTCTTACTTATTTTGGTGTCCAGAAAAATGCCTACATAATCTTGCAAATTAAAAAAAAAAGGTTTTTTTGAGAGATTTTTGCTATAGGGCACGTTTACTTGCTGGAGAGATAGAGAGATAGATAGAAAGCTAAAATCACCCTCCAGGAGGTGACCATGCCACAGTCCCTTCTCTATTCTCTTCTCGGAATTTTGGGCATGCACACACACACACACACACACACACACACACACGCCCAGCAGAGTACCAGGCTGCTGCGTCCAGGACTCCATAGTCAGCCATAGTCCAGCACCTTAACCACTATGCCACCTGCTGGTCCCCCAAAAAGTTGTTTTAATAAACTAAATAATTGGGGTCAACAGATGACATGGTGGTTAAGACACTGGACTCCCACATGATTGACCATGATTTGAAACCTGGACCTGGCTAGAAACTCAGACTGGACACATGTACATGCCCAAAATTCCAGGAGGAGAGCAGAGGAGAAAAAATTGCAGCCTGGCCATCCCCTCTGGGGAGTGATTTCTCACTTCCTTCTCATTGTCTCTTTCTGTCTCTCTGGTGAACACATGCCCTATAGCAAAAAACTAACTAAATAAATAAAACAAAAATATATCATTCATCATTCTAGAAAAGATATGATTATATTATCATAAAATTATCCTGACATATGAATTACTGTATATTGCCATTTCTTTAAGAGACAGATGGACTATCTTAGCAAGGAGGAAAGAGAAGGTACAAACTTGACTTGCTTTCCTACTGGTCGAAATGTTAGTCTTATTTTTAAACTATTTATCTTCAGAGCCATCAGGAGGCATGATGGTTGAGGGTGCTGGACTCCCACATGGCCGACTACATTCAAGTCCAGTTCCAGGCGGCTCACTTTCTCACTTTCTCTCTCTCTCGTCAAATTAAAAACAAAATAAATAAATAAAGTTGAATAGAATAAATAATTATTTAAAAATATTTTTCACATCACAGAGTATAGAGGAGAAAGGAAGAGACTAACATTTTACATTGTAAATAACTCCATATCTCATTATATTGCAAAGTTTATGCTTGCATTAGTCTTTTAAATCTTTAAAGTTTCTGGAGCTTTTAAGAATGTACATGATTGGTTCCAATTAAGATTTTAGTGGAAAGTGAGGAATCACTGAATGAAAATGATATTTTTGTCAAGTCTGAAAGGGAAGAACTGAGATTGTCCAAGAAATTCTCAAAGAAGAGTTTCATTACAAAATGGAAAGAGTCAAGAATGGATGTGAACAGAGCAAGGGTCTAGAAGAGCATCAAATATTAAAGACATACAAAATGAATGAATGAAAAAATTAAACCAAGTTCTGTAAGGGCCAAGAATGGGTTGAACAGTGAAGTTCTTGCATGCTAAATATCCATCAATCTACTATCGTTGGAGAATATTCGTCTATATAAAATAAGAATGTCAATATCGATCATACCTTTTTCTCATAACTACCTTTGAACATTTTATCTTAAGAAAATAATGTGATGGATAGAAATTTCTGCACAAATAATTTTGTCACATGGTTATTTATAACAATTTCCAAGTTATTTATTTATTTATTTATTTTTGCTATAGTGAAAGTGCACTCACTGGAAAGAGACAGAGAGAGAAAATGTGTGAGCACCTCCTGGGGGAAATGTCCAAGCTACAATCCTTTTCTTCTACTTTCCACTTGGAATTTTGACATGCAAGCACACACACTCAACATGTTTTCAAGCTACTGGATTCAAAAGTCAAATCACACACAGTCAGCCTTGTGGGATCTCAGCACCTTAAGCACCATAACCTTGGCTGGATTCCAAGTGTCTTTTTTTTTTTTTTTTTGAGAAATTTTTTATTGCTATAGGGTGCCTGTGCTCGCCCGACAGACAGAGAGACAGAAAGCGAGAAATCATCCCCGAGGGGGGATGGCCACGGCGCAATCCCTTCTCTTCCATTCTCCTCTCGGTATCTTGGGCACGCACGCACACGCGCCCGGCGTGTTTTAAGCCACCAGGTCAGGGATGCAAACCGCGGTCAACTACGTGGGAGTCCAGCAACATAGCCATTATGCTAACTGCTGCTTTTTGAAAAGGAGATAAAAACTTTATTCAGTTTTTATACTTTGTTAGTGTACAGTTTATTAATATTAACTAGTACCAAATAATCAAATCTTAGAAACCTTAAATAATCATTTTACTCTAAATAGTACAATAATAATATTGCTTGAAATTTGTCTTTGCTTTCACATTAATACCAATTTTTAATAGAACCATCACCTTAGAATTAATTTTTGTTTAACTATTTTCCTTTATATATTAATTATCATTTTAATATTAATTTAACTTATATCTTCTAGGTTTTTTAAATGCACCAATAATTTTATCAATTTATCTTCATCCTAAGAATTGAAAAATAGTAATGGATCTTTAGTTTAAGATCTTTTGTGAATCAATAAAATGTAAAAAAAAGTTTACAATGGAAGGGAGGAAGGGTAAAGAGGAAGAAACAAAAAAGTAAAAGTATGTTAATTGACAAAAAAATGAGAAGCTATTTACTGATGATAATGTATATAGTAATATCCTCGTCTTAACTGATATGTAAGGTATTCATGCAGGAAAAAGAAATACTGTGCACTGTAAAGATACATGTGATTAAATGTAAATAAATCAATTTTTTTTAAATAAAAAAGAAGTAATGGATTTAAAAGCTACCTTGCTTGGGTCCAACAGGGGGTGGTAGTTAAGACCCGGGCTGCCACGTGGCCACCATGGTTTGAGTCCCTGATCTGATGGCTTGAAAATCTCACTGGGCCCTTGCGGGTGCATGCCCAAAATCCCAGGAGACGAGTGGAGGAAAGGATTGTGGTGTGGACATTCCTCTGGGGGTGATTTACCATTTTCTCTCTCAACATCTCTCTCTGTCTCTCTCTGGCAAGCACACACACCCTATGGCAAAAACGAACAATGACAAAAAAAGAAAACAAAAAAAAAAACCCCACCATGCCACATTAGTCAAGATTCCCAAATCAAGGGTATTTGCCAGCTTACTCTTTATCAGAATATAGACTATTCTATTTTTATTTATAAACTACTCAGGCTGTTCTTTGATTAGTAGGTTAATAGTTTTACTTCCTACACAAGATTTGCTGCCATTTGTATATTTTAATTTTTATATTTGAAATTTGATGTTTTACTCCAGAGTTGTTTTTTTTTTTTTTTTTAATTTTCATGGCCAAAAGTATCTAATCTGTGTTTCTTTCATTATGATATATGGGCCTAGTTTGTTGGTATAATTGGAAACTTATGTATGTCTTATCGGTATCTCATTATAATTAACAGGGTCATCTGGAGGTTTTATGTACATGGAGATGAAAGATATAATCAGCATTTTTTTTCTTTCCCCCACATGGCTAATTTATCATTTTGGAACACACCCTTGACCATTCTACCTTAGTACAGTTATTGACTATGAATATCAATTCCTCTTCTTCCACTGCCCCTTCCCGTACAGGAAAACAAGTCATTACCCCATTCACCACAATTTATATAAGGAAACATTTACAAATAATTTGGAAAGCTTATTTCTTTTTTCTTTTTCTAAATATATTTTAATGACAGAGAGAGAAAGCACCTAGGAGGGAGAGAACGAAAGAGAGAACAAAAATCGCTAATGTAGGCAGGGTGTTGCCAGGCTGAGATCATCCTGTCCCAACCTGCCAGTCAGCAAGACCACAGGCACATGCCACTGAGGCTGGTCTGTTTTTAGGTCGGGCCAGGAATTGAACTTGAGCCTTCCATGTACTCTCAGCCATTGCACAGCAGCATCCTCCTGTTTACACTACTACAAAGGACTGATGAGCTAAGTTCTGTGTTACTATTACTGTCAGTGATGGCCTGTTACTATATGTATTTTAGATAATAAGTTTCATATGCGATATTGATGACACCATGGAAGAAAATTTTAGGTAGAAGCATAAAATCTTCGGCCAGCAGATGGCGTAATGATTATGTCTCTGGACTCTCATATGGTTGACAGTGGTTGAGTCCTCAGTTTGGCGGTTTAAACTTTATGCTATGCACCTGTACATGCATGTCCAAAATGCTGAGAAGAGAATGAAGGAGAAGGAGTTGTGGCATGACCATACCTATCAGGGTGTGATTGTTCACAGTTTCTCTCTGTCTCTATCTCTCTCTCCAGTGAGTGCACAAGCCCTATAGCAAAAATCTCTCTCTCTCTCTCTCTAAAAAGAGGAAGAAGCAGAAAATCTTGTCAGAAAGGAAAAAGAAAATTGTCTACCTGAAAAAAATCACACCTCAGTGTAATAACCAACTTTATGTAAATAATTAAAATGCTGATTATTTATAAGGAGAAAAGCACAATTTTAAACTTATTTTTCTGTATTCTTATTTGGAATAAAGCACTATATCAGGAAATTAACTGACTAGGTTTGTCTTTCTTTTTTTCATAATGGACAAATGTAATCAGTTTTATAAGACCATGAAATTGTATTGTTAAATAGAATGCTTATGCAAATTCATACCAGAAGTCTTTTTTTTTTAATGATTACAGTTTCCACATATTACGTAGCTATTATGTGCCAGGCACTGTGGGCAGACCATTTAATTAATTTTTCTGACAATCCCATGAGACAGTATTACTATGCCCACCTCGTAGATAAGAAAACTGAAGATAAGAGAGGTTAAGTAATTTGATAAAGGTCACTCAGCTAATAAATGCCATAGTTAATATTTGAAGGCAAGCATGTTTGAGTACAAAGTCAGTGTATTCTCTCATTATATTTTTCTGCCTCTGTTTAGTGAAATTAATCCGAAGAGAGAGAGGGCAAGGAAAGGAAGATGAGGATTTTAACTTCAGCTGAAGTATATATGATATATTCTCTCTTGACTAAATACTGTTTTGGTTGGACCAAACTAGGTATCTGACAATGCCACAAGGGTACTTAATGTTTAACTAGTCAAAAACAAAGTAAAACAAACAAACAAAAAACCTGATTTTTAAAAGATAGTGTTGCAGAATTTCAGTATACTTTTTGATCATAGATCTGTCTGAGATTCAAGAATCGTTTTCAGTTTTCTCACTTTCTTCTTCAGTATAACAAGATTCCATAAAAAACATATGCTTACAAATTGTTGACTACATCAAATTGGGCGAAATGGGTAACACGTTGGATGACAGTACCACATTAAAATTCAAAATAACTACAAAATTTTGGGAAAATTACCATAAACAAATAGGATAAAATTGTGTTTGTTGGTGAAGAAATAAAAACAAATAAAATAAACTGAATATGGAAGTGATTAGCTACTTGTCTCTTACAACAGAAAAACACACTCAAGTTACCACTCATGTAATGAGGCGGCTTTGAATATGTGTGCAGACTTTTTGCATGTTGGCATGGGCACTTGAGACAGGGGACTAAAGGTAGTGTATTCATACTATCATTACTTTGTCAGTACCAATCTCTTCCTAGCCCTAATAATGATTATTCTAAGGGACCTTCAAAGGACCTTTTGTTGGGTAGAATTTCATGGGATCACATTTCAGTAAAATATCATGATTTCTCCCCATATTCCTAAGTGGAATTTAAAATATTTTTCTATGACTTTAACCTTGATGGTGGCAGTAAAAGAATAGTATAAGAATGCTTTTTACCACTACATAAATTGTAGTAATAATATTAAAAATGCTAATATAGTTAACATTATTTAAAAATGTATTTTCTATGTCTTCCATGAGTGAGAACAGCAGAGAGACAATAAAAGAAACAGGCACTCATAGAATCTTGATGCTATGATCCACCTCTAGCCTTGGGCAACGCTGGATCATAAGCATTCAGATGCCCAGCAGACTCAGGGAGGTAATCCAGACACAAACTGCGACTTTCCCATGTGAGTCAGCTCCACAGAACATCGCATTTTGTTGCTGTACCCTGTCCCGTCTCCAGGAGCTAGCATTTATTGTTTACTACAATCTTTTATGCATTATCTTATGTATGCCCCATAACAACACTTATGTTGTTAGCACCATGTTACAAAAGGGCACACTGAGGTTGAGGGAGGTTAGAAAATGCACCTCCACAATCTGGTAGGTGTTTGAGTCATGATTCAACTTGAGGATATTTCTACATTTTAAACCTATTGTTCAGACATTTTCTGGAGGCTTTCCAAAGCCATTCTTTCTTGGGCAAAGGGCTTCAGGTTATCTAATTCCTTCAGTTGAGATCTTTTGAATTTTGAGGTCCTTCAATGTTCCCAACGACCATGCTGCAGTGTCTTATATTAACAGCCTGGTTCTTTGCTGGGTACATTCTGTCCTCCAAGAGTGACATATCCTGCTCGGCAGGTCATGGCAAATGGAATGAGAGCTTTGCCTTAACCCTTTGGACGAGCATTTTTATCTTCCCCATAGGAGTGAAGACAGAAAATGTCCCTTTTGCCTTGGGATTTTCCCTCCGTCTTATTTGTTTTCCTTCTTCTTGATTGATGTTGCATCATTTTGACCATCGACTTCCTCTTTCAGGGGTCAGACAGTGGTCCAGTGGTAAAATGCACTGTTCTGGCAAACAGTTCCACATATGATTTGCTGAGTCAAGTCTGGAAATCTCCCAATATATGCCATACGTCTGACCCATGAGAGGAGGTTGGCTGAAGGCTTGGGGTGGATGACGGCATCAAGACCCTATCAAGGTTGCTATCTCTCTTTCACTCTATCTCTCTCTGTCTCTCACACACACACAAAGAAGAAATAAACTTAAAAATATCCTATCTTACTAGACATTTGCTATCAGTATATATTATATTTTCATTTGGAATATTCACATTAACTGAGGAAAAAATGTAGGCCTGAGAAATCTAAGAATCCAAAGATTACAGCAAAAGACGAATCCTCCCTGAAGTGTTGGGAAGTGGTAACAGTAGATAAAAATTGAGTATAAAATCAAAAGAAAAAGACTTCAGAAGATACATAAATTAATATTTTAAGACACTTGAATAGTTATGGCTACCTGATTTTATTTGTATCGACCACACACAAAACATCACAAGATAAAACTAATCATTTTAGTATGTGCTTACTATATGCCAGCCATTTGCTTAGATTCTAAGAATACAATGAAAAAAGCCCCTGCTGTCACAGGGTCTAGGAACTTCTAACATTAATAAGTCACTAGAATAAAGATTAAGAAATACCAGGACCAGCAGATAGCATAATGGCTATGTCAGTGAACTCCCATGTAGTTGACCATGGTTTGAGTCCTGGACGTGATGTTTTAAACTCACGCCGGGCATGTGTGTGTGCGTGCCCAAGACCCCTAGAGGAGAATGGAGGAGAAGAGATTGTGGCGTGGCCACGCCACCCAGGGAGTAATTTCTCGCTTTCTATCTCTCTGTTTCTCTCTGTCTTTCTGGCGAGTGCATGTGCCCTATGGCAAAAACCTTTAAAAAAAAAAAAGAAAGAAAGAAAGAAAGAAAGAAAGAAAGAAAGAAAGAAAGAAAGAAAGAAAGAAAGAAAGAAAGAAAGAAAGAAACGCTATGGTATTGTCCAAAAGAGGATAATGATGGTCTATTGGGGGGATAGCTATTTAATCTCAGGAGTTGCAGAGGAGAAATCCTTTAATACAAGATGTAACCATGTTAGGCAGGATCTTTCTTCCCACATTGCAGTCATCCTGCCTCAAACTCCCAGCTGATGTATGCATGAGCTTTGTGTTTTTTTTCAGTTTCAAAATTTATTTCCTCCATGATTGAGAGAGATAGACAGACAGACAGACTGACAGACTGACAACAGTCCTAATAGGCTCTAGTTTCTACAATCTATCACCAGTCTTTGGCCAATTCTGGATTATAGATAAGCATGTGCCTTGCATACTCAAGAAGCCATACTCTGAACTTGAAATGGGAACCTTCTCATGTGGCATTGCCTCAAATATTAATGCATTTTATTACTGGGCCTATATCTGGCTCTACTCTGCTTTTTTGCTTGTTTGTTTTGTTTTGTTTTGGTAAAGTACAGCTTTCTTACACATTATTTTTACTCAAAGCAAGGAGAGCAGGCTGCTCATGCTGCAAGACCTGGTCTACTTGAGGTGTTCCCCAAATGCATTTTTAATTAGGGGCAGAGGTCCCAGGTGCATGAACAGTTCACTTCTTGGTTCAAGAGGACATGATAATCTCTTGATTGTTGAGGTATTAGATAATCAAATTTCTGTTCAGGTTTCTGGAGCCATTCAGCTTGGAATCTTTGAGCTCACAAAGACTCATGACAGAACATCTTATACACTGAAATGAAAACCTTATCTTTCCTTTAAAGGAGAGTTCTAGAAGTCCTTACTCATAGCCAATGTTGTTTTACTATCATAACCACAGTCTGAAGTCTTATCCCTTATCCTGGGCCATTACAATGTAAATGAACTTTGCATTACAAGAACTTTAGAAAATACACTTTACTTTTAGTTTGGCCCTTATTAATTTTCAGTTTGGAAAATCCTCATGTTTCACAGAAGTGGAAACTGAGGATCCATCCGTCTTAGGGGATCCCTGCTCATTTTCAGTCCCCCCTATTCTTTGAAAATCTTTTCATTCATGAGAGGAATGGACGATGACCAATCTGGCTGCTTCTTGCTGAATGAGAACATAGATTTAAAGGTCAGGATTGCAGGAAATGGCATACTTTCAATTCAAAATACTCAGAACTTTGCCTTCAGTATTTCAATACCATTATGCTTGCACCACCTTCCACTGTTATATTCCCAAACCTGAAAGTACGTTTAATTACGATACACAACAAAGAAGAGAGCAAGGTTGTAGCCTATTTTCACTAGTTCCTAGATAGTTTAGTACTTTACTTACCCAGATGAATTTTATTTTACCTAAGATTTGTAAGTGCAACATGAAATGTTGCCATCATGCAAACTCCTCTTTAATAAGCCAGGTCATAATTCAAAACTATTTTATGCTCTAAGACAAATTTCACCAATGAAATACAGTGGAAAGAACAGGCCGACGTGATCTGACAAATTCCTGGTCTGTAGTTTGCATTAACAGTGATGGTCAATACACCAGCTACGTGATGATCTGGGGAGTCTATCAAATTGACTAGCCTCAGTATGTAAAAGAAAAGCAGTTTTAGCTTTAATAAATTAAAATAAAAAAATCTTTAGAAAGATTTGCTTAAAACTTAAAGCCTGAAGAAGGTTAATATTCTTTTCAAACAGTAGATAGATACTAAAAACTCAAAAAATAAATATACAGAGGTAAAATCCAGTAACAAATGCAGTACAGTTTTCTTCTGAAACTTTTTGTTCTCTCTCCATTATTCTTTTTACCAAAGAAAATCATAGTAAAACTAACCTACTTGCAAAAAAATAAGTTTAGTCTCAGTTGGGTCTGTTATTTGCACAAAGTCCAGTAAGAATACTAATTGATTTAGTTTATTTTATAAGGAACTTCAGATTAGACACTAAAAATCCTCCTAAAGCTACAGAGCCAAGTCAGGAATTCACCATCTGACTATGCCTTTAAGTACCTGTACTTGGAAGATTTTGGGGCCTGTCAGGAAGTGACATTTTTTACTTACCTGCCAGGCAGAACTGTTAATGGTGCTAGACAATCTTTCCAAAAGTTTCTGCAGGCTTTCTTGAGATCTACTTTAGTTTCTTAGCATTCTGGTCGTATCTTCAGATATGATATTCCGGTCAAAACCCTGACAATAATCAGCGTTTCCAATTTCTGATGCCAGGCAACTAGTATTATTGAACTTATGCAAATAATCATACTGCCACAAAACAACAAAATACTTTCCAGTTCTGAAGGGGTCAAAAAGGGAGAAAAGTTTATGTTTCAATTCTGTTTTAAAAAAATAATAACAAATTCCTGAAACTATCAACAGCTCAAAAGAAAAAAAAATCCTTAAATTTGGAAAACAAAGCATAGAAGAAAATCAGTGATATTTTAATGAAAAGTCATAAAATTCGATTTCCCCAGTTCAGTCTCATGTAATCTCTCTTCTGTTCAGTTTGCAGCATTACTTTAGTCTAATCCTTCCATTTAAATTCTGGAAGTTCAGAAATATGATCTCAAAGTCCTTTTCATTAATTTTCTTAAAAGAGGCAATTTTTGGATCATAGCTTATTACAAAATGTTTTAGAAAGAGCATCAGAATAAAGCAGTTAACTATGGACAATAAAACTTAAAATGGCCATGGTTCGAGATCTGAATTTACCATAACCCCAAATCGACAAATTTGATAATTTCTGTGGCAAACTATATTACAACTATACAGTATTACAGGAATCACTAATAGCATACTAATACATAACAGGTATTTAAGAATCTCATACCATTTTGAAGCATCCATTGACACAAATTTGTATACACAGAGAGTTAAATACCATTTCATCTTTGACAATATTGTCCACATATTTTCAACGTGTCAGAAAGTCTAATCTGTCCTTGTTAGACAGCCACATCCAATCAGATAGCTATTGTTTATTTCATTTAAGGAGCCATTAATTTTCTCTATCTCACTCCTTCCCCTGGGCCAAAATTTTTGTCTAGATCACTAACCTATTGATAATAGTTTAATAATAGGTTTTACTTTCCCATTGATAAAGAAAACTAGTCTGAAAAATCGAACTTGATAAAAAATTTTCCTTCCTGGGACCAGCAGTTAGCATAATGGCTATGTCGCTGGACTCCCATGTAGTTGACTGCAATTCACGTCAGAGACCCGGTGGCTTAAAACTCATGCTGGGTGTGTGTGCATGCATCTTCAAGATCCGGAGAGGAGAATGGAGGAGAAGGGTTTGTGGCATGGCCATCCCCCCTGGGGGGGGGTGATTTCTCGCTTTCTGTCTCTCTGTTTCTGTCTGTCTGACGAGCACACGTGCCCTATGGCAAAAACTTCTCCCCCCCCAAAAAAAAATTCCTTCCTAAAAATCTTTTATAACTTTTCATTGCTTTTACGTTAAAGAAATACTATATACATATTTTCTGGACCACAAATTCTGTATGATTTGATATTTTGTGTGTTTGGATGCATTTTACGTCTCTTGATTTGTCTAGTGTCATGGCTTTCCTGCTTTTTTATTGTATTGGCTTC
The DNA here is from genome assembly GCF_000334495.1 of Tupaia belangeri chinensis. Classification (NCBI taxonomy): domain Eukaryota; kingdom Metazoa; phylum Chordata; class Mammalia; order Scandentia; family Tupaiidae; genus Tupaia; species Tupaia belangeri. Next base: position 154,613 of record NW_006204090.1, read on the forward strand.
ATTGATTTTCATATGTTTTCTTAAATATATTATTTTTTCTAAACCTTTCAAATATATTTTTTTGCTGAAACCTTTTGCCATTTGTCACACTCATTTTCATCAAAAGCCTTAGTTTGGATGCTAATGAACTAGGACACTTTATACACACACACACACACACACACACACACACACACACACATATATATATAAGCTACAAGGCGTGTATGCTCACTGAAGAGAAAGAGATTGAGAACTCCATAGTGAAGTATAGTCATGCTTCGATCTCTTTCCATTATGCTATATTACGAGGATTCTGGGCACATACACACTCATGCCCAGTCCAGTGTTCTTTCAATCAACTAGGTCAGGATTTGAGCTCTCATTGTTGGCCATGTGGGATCCTGCTCCCTTAACCACCAGGCCACAGAACTTTTCCTCTCCCCTAAACTCTTATCTGATATCCATAGATTTTATTGCTACTGAATTTCTTTATACTCATTTACAGATATTTATTAACTTTTGTCTAGGTTCTAAGTGCTGCTTATATTTTAATGACTACCATAAGGCAAGCTTCTAAAGGTAGGTGGGTCACAGAAGTTAGAAGAATAGCTTATCTATATGAAGTGACAGATAAGTATTTGTAGAATGGCTATTTGAGTTACCAAGAAGTCCACTGGACAAAGAAGAGAAATGAGAGTATTTTTAGCAGAGACTACTGTGTAAGTAAGACTGTACAACTACCTATGTGGTTCAGCCTGACAGAGTGTGCTGTTCCTATAGATAAAGAAGCATTTGTTGCAAAACTATCTGACGCTTATCAAATATGTAGGTTGATACAAAGGGGAAGAAGAGAACAAGAGGAAGAGAGTTAGAGCAATACCTAAAAAGAAAACTGAAGGACCAGCAGTTGATATAATGGCTATGTTGCTGGACTTCCATGTAGTTGGCTGCATTTCGAGTCCCGGACCCGGTGGCTTAAACTTACGCAGGGCGTGTGTGCATGTGTGCCCAGGATCCTAAGAGGAGAATGGAGGAGAAGGGATTGCGACATGGCTAACCCCCCTGGAGGGGTAATTTCTCGCTTTCTCTCTCTCTCTCTGTCCTTTTGTCGAGTGCACTCTCCCTATAGCAGAAATCTCTCAAAAAAAAAAAAAAAAGACAACTGAAAATAGAGTTTGTGAATTTCTTTAATTTTTTTTAATAAAATTTTGAAAGTGATTTCATTTGGTAGAAAATACAAGTAGAGAACAGTAAATTAAGCATGAGAACAAGGAGATGTTAAGTCATGGAGAAAATTCATATCTGTGGCAGAAAGAAGTATAAACTAGAGCCCAGTGTAAGACACTTAGGCCAAAAACAATAGAAGGAAAACGTTTCTCTGCAAAACTGGTGGGTTATTAGGAATTTTGTTATTTTTTTCTATTGGTTGCTGGAAATAAGGAAGGAGACAATTTCTTTTTGAGGCACTTTAGTATCTCTATGAAGAAACATCACTGTCTTCTGAAAGTAATGAGAGAGAATATAAAGAAAATGGTAAAGGTTTGGAATAGCCAAGGAAGAAAATAGGATAGAGAACCAGCAAGAAATACAAAGAAAGCAACATGACTGAGCAGTAGACTGAGGCCGGGAATCACCAATAAAAGTGTTACAAAGGACTCAGAAAATAGATTATTATGTGCAATTCTTGGATTTCTCTCTCATTATCACTTTTTTATTAGCAGATATTTTATTATTTTCTGTGAGTTATTTAGTCATCTGTGAGAATGGAAGTCATACAAATGCTTTCATAGAGGTGTTATTAGCTAAATTAAAACTAACAGATGCACGATCAAGAGAGAGAATAAATGTGAAAAATATATTGTAGTTTTCATCTATTTTTATTTCTAAAAAGCAGCAGAAAATACTATATGGAAATGCATCTGCGGTCAGAGCTCTATTATTCTGTTAAACTTGATTCAGAGTTTTCTTTCAGCACATCTTAATTTTCATTCTAAATATTTTCCGAAATCTGGATATATATGTCTTAAAGAAAATGAAGTTTGTCTTATTCATGGTTGGGAGATTTGCATGTACTATATGATTGACACAGAAAGAAATATTATGTTCAACAATTTTATTGCAGACATGCCCAAGGCAATTCAGATGAGAGAATTAATAACAATTCAGGCAAAAGAAATTCCTTATTAAAACTTTGTTAAGTGGAAGTATAATTCATTAAGGATTATATCATTATAAAAAATCCATCATGCCAATGGGGACTTCAATGGCCTTGCTTAGGAAATTTTACATGACTTGCATGCTCTGAAATTGTGTAATGTTAAACTTATTTCTGACCTCAAATGTTAGATATTTTATGGAGCACAAAAATAGCTAGCACAAAGTCTATAACCAATTCCTCAGGCATTTTAACATTTCAGAAAAAGAAATCATATTCAAAGTTCTTTATGAAACCTTTTTTCCTTGATAATAAAACTAATATATTTGCATTACAAATTTTAGAAAATAAATGCAACTTAATTCTAACTGTAGGTTCTTCTATATCTTATCATGCATAATTTTCCCATAGTTGTATCTTACTAAATGTAGCAAAAATGAATTTTATGTTTACATGAACTCAAGTGTGAAATAATTGTAGTTTTCATTTTTTTTAATAACAGACTTTTACTTCTCACTCTAATTTTACTCTGCTCAATTACCGAAAATTTGATGGAGTTATTTCAGGTTTATACTTGGTCACTTTTGGGTAAACTGCGTCAATTTGATGCTTTTTTTTTTTCTCAGTGGGTTAATATATAAATATACTTGGCCTTCTAGACTATTCAGACATTGGCAGAACACGTGAGTGGTTCATGACCTCCCTCGACAGTTGAAAAACTTAAAGTCTCAGGTCTTGTTTCATGGTATAAACCATTTTAAATTTTAAATTTGCAATATTTCAGGATTATGTTCATGCCATTTTAAATGGGATGAAAAAAACAACAACAACTCATTGTTCTTCACTCTCAATTGTATGGTCTCTCTATGAAATGGCTGCAGACATACACAATGTGATACTCTGGCAGGTACTGTCTACTGTATGTGGTCTTATGTTGCTAATATGGATTATTTGATAGTAACCGATGTCTTCTCTTTGTCTCTCTCTCTATTTATCTCTCTAATGACAGATAGCCTGTGTGTGTGTGTGTGTGTGTGTGTGAAAGAGATAGACGTAGAGAGAGAGAACTCTTGATTGACTGACCCTATGATCATCTTTTCCCAGCTTTCAGCTCCCAGGAACCTTCGTATTTTAAGGCTCATTCAGGGATCTGAACCCATGGTCCTGCATATGGTCTCCAGCCTTGCAGAGCACTTATGTTACTACTGCACCTCAGTGGTTGGGCATTTGTACCTTCTTCAGAAGAAATATGCCGCAAGTAAAAATATCCTCACATATTCTGCATCTACTGCTTTAGGCTGAATAGCCAGCCATTTTCTACTTTTTGATCATTAAGATTAAAAATTTGACCATATCATTGGGAATAAATGTCTTCCTTGTGGAATCATGCTGATAACATATCTTCTTTTTTTTTTTTTTTGGAGAGGTTTTTGCTATAGGGTGCATGTGCTTGCCAGACAGACAGAGACAGAGAGACAGAAAGCGAGAAATCACCCCCCAGGGGGAATGGCCACACCGCAATCCCTTCTCCTCCATTCTCCTCTCAGGATCTTGGGCATGCACATACACGCGCCCGGCGTGAGATTAAGCCACGTCCCGCAGGACTCGAACCTCGGTCGACTACGTGGGAGTCCAGCGACATAGCCATTACGCTAACTGCTGGTCCCAACATATCTTCTGATAGCATATTGTCATAGTGTTGCTCTTCCCTCATCCAGTAAGTTTAAGTCTGATATGAGGAGTTTGTATTCTTTCAATAGTTACTATAAGTTAAATAAAATTCATGCTTGCCTTCCTCCAGCTTCAAGCTATATTCATGTTTCAAAATGCTTATGAAAGAAATTCAAAATTTTTAAAAAGTTATTAATCTTGATATGTCTGTGATAATCTTTCTTATATATTGTATGTGGAGTCATAGAATGCTTCTAGTAAAGAATAAGATCCAAATGATGTTGGTAATAATACTACTATGAGGTAATTTTGGTACAAACAAAAATAGCTATTAGTATGTGCAATATATGTCAAATGTATATAAAATTTCATGTGTATTTTTACTCATTTGTCATTATAGTATGTAATATCCCTCAAGTTATTTACTTAAATACATTCATGAGATGAAATTACTTATGGAATGCTAATTGAGTTAGGTACCTCTGTATCATTTCAGATTCTTTTTTCCTTAACTGTCCTTGTTTCACATCTGTAAGGGTTCTTTATAGATCAAACTGATACTGCCTAACATTATATTCTCACCATAATACGTCTCCCATTCCAAGGTATGGCTATTAATGATAATGAGAGATTCCACTCAGCACCTAGGCCTCAAATAAAATTGGAGCTAAAGTGCTCCCAAATCTGATGGCAGTAGACTAAATTGCTGGTGGTCACTGAGATTGTCATAAGCTGTGACATGAAGTGGCATGACATTATAATTAATATGCTTTTTGCTTGAGGTAAATTGTGATGTGTTTCAGGCTGCAGGTAGAGCATTATGATAGATAACTGTAGTGATTAAATAGCATGGGTATAAGGATAGTTACTGGGGCTATGGATTGTGCTCTGTTCTTATAACAGCATCAGGGAGTCATGGAAAAGAATATGAAGGTTAGGAAATCCAACCACTAAGGCAAGGCATTCTATGAAAACTGGCAGCTTTGAAGGTAACACTCTTTTCATGTTGGAACATACAGTGCTTAAAATTGAACATGCTATTTACAGAGCTACAAAGAGCCTTCAAAAAAAAAAAAAAAAGAAAAGAAACAAAACAAAACAAAACAAAATGCTTAATCTTGAAAAGACCACAGTTTGAGTCCCAGACCTGGCAGCATGTTTTCTCACTTTCTGTCTCTCGCTAGCACTCTGCCCCTCTCTGGTCAAATTAAAATAAGTAAATAAATAAATAAAGTTAAATAAAGTAATACTTAAAAAAAAAAAGAATCCTTAATGATGAAAGCTACACATATAGAAAGGAACCTTGGGACCAGCAGTTAGCATAATGGCTATGTCACTGGATTCCCATGTAGTCAACCGCGGTTCGAGTCCTGGACCCAGTGGCTTAAACTCATGCCGGGCGCGTGTGCGTGCATGCCCAAGATCCCGAGAGGAGAATGGAGGAGAAGGGATTGCGGCTTGGCCATCCTCCCTGGGGAGTGATTTCTCGCTTTCGTTTTCTGCGTCTCTGTGTCCTGTGTCTCTGTCTGGCGAGTGCACGTGCCCTATAGCAAAAACCTCTCTCTCAAAAAAAAAAAAAAAAAAATAGGAACCTCAGGCTTAAGGTAAGGTCAAGGTAAGTGTCATCTTGGACCTTGAGATAGTTTTGGGAGCTTATGTATATCAGGCAATAAAGTGAATATTATCCTAAGTTCAAGCGACTCTGTAGTTATTTCTTCACTCTCAAACTGATAAGTAGAAAAGATATTTCATCACTGGAAGACATTCATATTGGTTTTCTGACCTGTAGAATAAAATTGCCATCACAGGAAGAAGGATCAAGTTCAATCCCCTGAGACTGGAGAGACCAGCGAGTACCTTAGAATAAATACCACGTGTTTGGGGGGAGTTACAAGATTAGTGGTTCTTTTAAAGTCTAAAGAGGTTTGGTCCCTCTTAAGGATATTCCTCCTAACTCTTTAATTCTGCATCAGTAAAAACTGTGTGGGTATTAGCGGGCGGTGATAAACTACTGTAAACTTACTCAGTTGGCAACACCAATAATAACTCTCCTTAGGCATTAGATAAGTTTATTGGACAAAGAATATATAATATAGCTACTGATCTGTTGGAAACCTTCTTTTTAATCCCTGGTGGTGGAAGGACAAGAAAAGTTCATCTTCACAAGCAAGAACAGCAGTATACATTCAACTAATGACTGTATACCACAACTATGATATTTCTGACTGTCAAATATGACATAGTCAGCAGTGACCTTAACTGTCTTCACAATCCACCAATGTTAAGCTGTTTGACTACACTAATTGCAAAATGCTAATCCGACCCAGTGAACATAAAATGTCAAGTACATTGGTAAGACATATGCCTACCAGAGAACTGAAGACAAAACCATGATTTAGAGATTTTTCCCTTTAGTTAAAGGTTTTATTGGAAACAATGGTCTGGGATCTACTGGTACATTTTGTCCAAGTGAATAAAATAGTTATTGTACATTGTACCTCTTGACGCAAGGAAGAGTCCCATGCTTGGGAACTGGAATATAACATATACTATGGTTTGAATATGTTTCCAAAAATTCATGTGTTGCAATTTGCTTTCAATTGTGATGGTACTGACAGGGTTGAAATTTAATGTAACTATGGTATTAAAAGACGGACCTTTGGAAAATAATTAGAATTAGATAAGGTCATCAGAGTGAGATCCTCCCCACCCCCATGATTGACACTTGTGGCTTTATGAAAAGAGAGAGAGAAAGACAGAGACCAGAGTTCCAGTGCTGACAAACACTTTTGCAAATCAAAAGAAAAAATGAGCTGAGTATAAAACCTTTACTCTTTTTTTAAATTATCAGTCTATGGTATTCAGTTATAGCAACCATAAATAAATAAATGTATGTAAAACACTATACTTGGCAATGGTATCCCCATTTCAAATGAGAGCAAATAAAAATTTTGTAAGTCTAGGTTGCAATACAAGCCCCTACCACACAGATCTTATGGGACATCTTATGAACCTTTTGCACCTCAGTGTTTTCCAGGTATCAGTACTATGCTACGTATAGTCACTGGCAAGACCCATTAAATCAATACAGTTTAGTCCACCACAGAGATCTAGAATAAAATTTTGTTTCCTTTCTCTTTCTTTCTTCTTTCTTTCTTTTTTTTTGGGGGGGGGGAGAGGTTTTTGCTATAGGGCAAATGTGCTCACCAGACATACAGAGAGAGACAGAAAGCAAGAAATCACTCCCCAGGGGGGATGGCCATGCTGCAATCCCTTCTCCTCCATTCTCCTCTTGGGATCTTGGGCATGCACGCACACGCACCCGGCTTGAGTTTAAGCCACTGGATACAGGACTCGAACCGCGTCGACTACGTGGGAGTCCAGTGACATAGCCATTATGCTAACTGCTGGTCCCAAGATTTTGTTTTCTATGGAATATAATTTTTTCACCATTTGAAAAACTTTTCTTGACTTATCACAACCTCTGCAGAACCTATCCTTTTTTTTAAAGTAATTTTACATGTTATCTCTAGAATGTATTTGATTTTTTTATAGTTTCTAATTTTCTATCTATATTCCTTATTTCATGTATCACTGTCATTACTCATTCTTCAGGTCCTTGAAAATTGTTTACTTTTTAAAAAATAACTAGAGTATTTGATCTGAAGCTTTTTCCTGCCAACTCTAACAGCTGGGCCTACTTAGAACAATTCCCATTTTATATATATATATATATACACACACACACACACACACACACACACACACACACACACACACACATATTTGTTTTCTGAATGTGAATGATGCAGTCTGATTTTTTCATGCCCTTTAATATCTTGTCAAAAATGTAATATATTACTAGTCTATGGCAACTCAAGTTTTGATTTTCCCCACAGAATTTGTAATTGTTTCCTATTTTACAATGTGCCTAGAATTGAAATATAAAATATGTTCTCTGATAGTATATAGTTGCTGCTTATTCTGTTCAGATTATTAAATTTGTTTTCTTCTTTTCAAAGATTTTACAGTTTTGGGGAGCCAGCAGGTGATGGTGATGTAGTTCTTAGAGTATTGGACTCCCACATGACAGACTCTGTTGTTTGAGTTTCAGGTGAAGCAGCTTGAAAATCATGCTAGATGCATGTGTGTGCATACCCAAAATTCCAAGAGAAGAATGGAGATGAAAGGATTATAGAGTTCCAACCTCCTTTTGAGGAGTGATTTCTCATATTGCCTCTCTCTGTCTCTCTCCAGCAAGTACATGCACCCTATGCCAAAAACCTTTAAAAATTTCTATAATATTTCTTTGTTGTTAAATTTCAGCTTGGCCTTCTAAGGCAATGGTTTTCAGCCTTTTTGGTACCAGGAACTTGTTTTATGGAAAACAATTTTTCCATGGACCAGTGTGATTGGGGGGATAGTTTTGGGATGATTTTACATTTATTGTGCACTTTATTTCTATTATTATTACATTGTGATATATAATAGAATAATTATACAACTCACCATAATGGATTATTTGTATTTGCTCCCCAGCTCTAGCATCACTGCCTCAGCTCTACCTCAGATCATCAGGCATTAGATTCTCATCAGAAATGTACAACTAGATCCCTCACATGTGTAGTTCACACTAGGGTTTGATCTCCTCTGATCTGAGAGGAGCTGGCGCTCAGGCTGTAATGCAAGCAGTGGGAAACAGCTGTAAATATAGATGAAATTTCCTTCTTGCTTGCTGCTCACCTCCTTCTGTGCACCCCAGCTCCTAATGGGGTTCTGGCACCCCTGTTCTAAGGAATAAAACAGTTTCTGCATGGCTTAGTGGTCAGCTAGTGAATGAATAGAGAATATGCTCAAATACCTCAGGTCTGTAAGGCTCCCACCTTTTATTGATCCTTTGTGGGGGAACATATACAAAGTATAGTCAGTTCTTACATTTACCTCAGCTTTGATATCCCCTTATGCTCAGGTCTCCCCTGCATCTTTGCATTATTTTCCAGTTTGACAGAGATGTGAGGAGAGCTTCTCCTTCCTTTCTGTTGTTCTCCTGCATTTACGATCTCCCCATTTATGTTTCTCCTTGTCTACTGCTTGCCCCAATTTAGGCCAAAATAACAGGCCTTGTGAGCTGAGAATTTTCATTGTTTATTTGCTATTGAGGTCACTACTTATAATGACAATGATAGCAGGTTTTTACCCTCCACCCAAAATCACGCCTGTCTCCTTTGACTGCAAAATTGCTAGTTTTCCCTGTTTGCTTAGAAGGGAGAAAAAAAATTCTGTTCTCACCAATCCACCTAAAGAAATAGAAGGTGGGAATGTCAGAAACTTCAGACAAGAAGGAAAGAGATTTCAGCTGTTATTATCGAAATATTTTTATGAATAAATATTCCACTATTTGTTGTTTGCCTTTGGTGAATTTCTAGAGCCCAAAGATGGTTGTTTTATACAACATTGTCCAGTTTTATCCTTTTCTGAAGAAAGGGAGAATTTATTGACTCTGGGTTCTACCATATCAGAGACAGACTCCTCCTATACTCTTAACTAATCATTGTTTTGAGTAAACAAGAGATCTTAACAGTTAAATGGGATAAATTAATTTATGCTTTAATTAAAGGACAGGTTTTGTGATTCTTAAATGTAATGTAAATAGAAAAGACATAAGAAGATAAATATCACTTCAGCTCCCAGACAGGTTTATTTCATTTACATGACTACTGTTTTACTGATGTATTCATCATCAACAGAAATCTGCCTATTAAAACTTTTCCGAGATAATTTGCTTATTTTTAATCCATCATGGAGTGTAACAATGAGATTGCTGGGGCAATGGATTCTTAAGGTTGCAATCCACAGACAAAATGTCTGAAAACAAAGACATATTTTGAGGTTGTTACAGAACAAAGTTTTTAACAAATTGAGTGTTTAAGATAGGATTGGCTTTTATTCGAGGTTCTAAACTGGGCAGTATTTGATGTACATCATAAAAGGAAGTCCACTGTGCATGGTAAAATGGTTGGGTTTTATAAGTTAGGTTGAGCAGAGCAATCTTGCATAGAGCAAACAGCAAATTGGTTAGTTTCAGGTGACTTCAGGTTATTTTGCCTGTATGAATTAAACAGAGGGGATTTTCTTATCTTGAGAGGTTATGATGACCTGCTCTGGACTAGTTGCTGTGGATCTTCTGTTTTCTGGTTTTTTTTTTTTTGAATTTTTTTTTTTTGGGGTTTTTTTTTTTTTTTTTTTTTTTTTTAGTTTGTTTAAAAAACTGACCTGTTTGGGACCAGCAGTTAGCGTAATGGCTATGTCGCTGGACTCCCACGTAGTTGACTGCGGTTTGCATCCCGAACCCGGTGGTTTAAAACTCACGCCGGGCGCGTGTGCGTGTGTGCCCAAGATCCCGAGAGGAGAATGGAGGAGAAGGGATTGTGGTGTGGCCATCCTCCCTGGGGGGTGATTTCTCGCTTTCTGTCTCTATGTCTCTCTCTGTCTGTCTGGCGAGCGCAAGCGCCCTATAGCAAAAACCTCTAAAACAAAAAACGAAAAAAAAACACCTGACCTGTTTCTATGTTCAGTTTGATCACGAGGCTCCTAGAATGAATAATTCCATTCTGGTCTAGTAGGATCTGTTGTGGCCTAATACCGGAACACTAGAACTCAGTTCAGAACAATGGGCTCCTGCAAATTTTATTTTACAGCATTTAGGGAGCCAGATCACTACTAGTATGTGCTCCTCAAAGCAGTGGGAGAAGTGGTAAACTGAAGTGCAAAAGACATAAGTTTGATATAAAATAAATAAAAATGGTAGGTACAGTGCATGAAAATTCAAGTAGAAGTAAATTGTTCAGATCTATTTTTACGACAATGGTATTTATTTAGGTGAGAGTAAGTGTGATCTCACCATTTTAATTAACCTTAAAGTCATATTTCTGTTGAGTGTTTGCATTCCTAACCATAGACCGATTAGGCACTATTGTGGCACATGCATTTGGAGCTAACACGCATTTTCCAGGAAACCTAGCTAAGAGGCCAAAACCCAACCCAATTTAGCTTTCAAAGGTTTCCTTGGTATATGCGTACTTCCACTTAATGCATACATACGACTGTAATTTTTGCTTTGCCACTTCAAGATTTTAGTATTACATATAAAATACTAAAATACAGAAGCCATAACTTCCTATTAATTTTCTGCTTACAATGGGTGTCTAAAGGTTAATGCACTTAAATAAAAATTGCTCAATTTAATACGGTGTGGCATATGTTACATTTCAATAGGTTATTTCCTATGTTTTCAGATTTTGGAAAAAGTGAAAGCATGAAGCATACTTTGTTCCACACAGGGCATACAGCCACTCATATTCTATAAAGCAGTCAATAACAACTGATGAACTTTGAAAAGTAATTCTTATAACAATCATGTGAGCAACTTCCACAAGTTTTATAAAGGTTTTAGGTTCACCTGTGTGAAAAACGTGGTTATTACTGACCCTGGTTTCTAGGATGGCGCACACAACTTCACCAAGAGTCACTCTCATTTTTATCACTGAGTATGTTCGTGCTTTTATGACCTTCTTTATTTTTGGTTGATTGACTTCCTATGAGTCAGACTCCAAGAGGTTAGAGTATAGTTAATCCTTTTTATATTGTCAATCAGCTACCAATCTACTGTCTTTTCCTAAGTATGAAATGCTTAAGGAAATCACTTAAAGGTCAGAAATAATACCATTCTGAAATGCCATTGACAGTGCGTCCTTCCCGTTTGTTTGTTTAAAATGGCCTCTCTGGATGACTTGTTTTCCACTGGAACCCCAAAATCACTCAGTTTGAAAGATGAACTTAAATTTTTACAATATTTCTTTCCCCTTAATGATGACATCTAGAAATATTTCCTTTTTAGAAGTAAAAGAAGTATCCATTCACGAATGGTAACATCAAATTGCTAACCACAGACTGTTTCATGTGTCTGCGGGGAAGCAGTGGAGATGTAAGAAATAAATGTATGCACGGTCTCCATCCCCACTGCTCACTTCTTTGCCAGGTTTTTTTCTTTTTAAGAGACTAAATAAATAAATAAATAGAGTAATCGCTCAGAGTCACTTACGACAAGGACTCTAAGAACACAGAAAAAAAATACACATTCAATTGATTTTTTCTTTCTGTTCATGTCAGTTTTTCTGCCAGTGTTTTGATATTCTTTTCACTGTGTTAACTAAGACACCTCCACAAAGAAAGAGAAGAGAGTCTTATTTTCCCAAATGGCAGTCATTTTAAAATGTTCGAAACTTACAGATAAAAAAAAAATACAGAATATAAATTACTTGTATGCAAATTAGTTGACCTCTGAGACTGTCCCAAGGTACTCCACTGGAAATATGTAGTGCTTCCTCCGGGGAAAAATACCTGTGCTAAATACCAGAAGCTAACATAGTAAGTTTACGAATGGTGGAATTGTGTCTGCTAGGTACACAACTTTCTACTGCTGCGGTTTGTAGTGACTCCTAAATGAAGACTAAATAAATATTTGACTTCTTATATGGCTAGTAATTCAATTACCGATTTTTCTCTCAGTAAATAAATTGAAAATGATTTAAAGGTTTTAAACCTTTTGAGTCTCTATTATGGCACTGAAACCTCTGCTAACTAATATAGCCATGGATCAAAACTGGATGTATAATATATAGAAAATATTCAAATATAGTAGACATATTAAGACTAGATCATAATATTCATACTGAAGGGTAGTGGAGAAAGTAGTCTGTCTAGGTTGATTAAGATCAGTTCCAAGGACATCTTGAAATCCAAAGCAAGTATGGATTTAATGTAAAGAAATTAGAGACAAGGATTTTGTTTTATTCCTTTTCAAAGTTTCCTCATAGATTTCTTTTATGAGAGAAAGACATAGAGGAAGGTACCCATTACAGGGTCTTGCCACACTGCCATCCTCCTCCACCTCCTACATGGGGCCAAAGGTGCATGCACACACACACACTTGAGGCGTACAGTTTCTTCCAAGATCCAAACTCAGGCCTTCTGTGTGGTTCCAGTGTCACACAGTGGTGCCCTGTTGCCTGTGCCACTGTAGTTAAGCTCTCACAGACGTTCCTTAAATAACAGAACAAAATAGTAGCGATTACACATTAGGAAGAGTAATCCTCCAGTGATATTTTATGTTTAATATATGATCGGATAAGAAGAGAGTTTAAAATAAAATTTACAGCATCTTGAAATTTAGAAATCTGAGTAGCAACCCATTCATTTTAGTTGATACTGTTACACATCAGCTATGTACTGCATATGTAAATTTTAGCACTTCCATAATTACATTGATGTGTTAGGAGAGAAAGTTGATGTGGTAAGATTCTGGTAAATGGGAGCCAGGAGGTGGCAGAGTGGTTAGGGCCTATCATGGTAAATGGGGGCCAGGAGGTGGCAGAGTGGTTAGGGCACTGGACTCCTACCTACTGGACCATGGTTCAATTCCAGACCTGGTGGCTTGCTTTGCCACTTTCCTTTTCTCTCTCTCTCTCTCTGCCACTCTCTGATCAAATTAAATAAATAAAAATGATGATAAGGAATAGAAGGAAATAAAGTAACTATAAAATTTCTGATAAATATTATTTATATATATTTTAAGGTGAATATGGGAATTTAAAGTATGTATATATACTAGACAGTTGGAAAAATAAAATTGAATTATTGTTTTTTTAAAACATTCAATCACTACACATCAGTTAGCTTATATAGAGAATGTACCCAACATGAAAATTTTGAGTAAGAATGAAACTCAGAGATGTTAAACTTGATGTTAACTACTTCATTTCTCAGACTATCAGGCGACTATATTTTTCAGAAATGAGTACAGAAGAATTAGCTATCCATCAGTTCTGGCACTATATCAAAAGCAGTTTAATGCCATCAAATGATCTCTCAACATGTACTTAAATAAAATCTGGGCCATCTATGCCCTGAGAATAAGTGTTGAAAGAAGGGAGATAGGTGACAAGTTATAGTATGCTGATGAATAAGAGAGGTAAAGGCCTGTATGACAATTAGGGTCATGTGTTCAAGCCCACCACTGTCTCGGAATCTACCATCAGAGTTTGTATCAGAGTTTGAAAAGCCAATATGAACAGAACACAAAAATAAGAGGTAGGGGACAGAATAGAGGAAGATGTTTGCAGATGGATCAGAGTAAGCTCAAGTAGTGCCATACTGATCCAGGCAGTAGTAAGAATAAAACTTAATATAAATTTTGGGAGTTAATTTTACAGAACGTACTGATGAATTGGAAGTGCAATAGAAAGATGCATTGATGCCCTGATGGCTAGATGCTTTTGCCTTCTATTGAAACAGTCAAATGTTACGAGATATGGAAGGTGGGATCTGGTGGAGGGGATGTGTCATTCATTCCTTATGTATCTTGGTAGGTCTCAAATGCCTAGTTAGCAATCCAACTGGAAATATTAAAATCCTAAGCCTAGGTTATAGAAAATAATATAGCTGGTTAGTAAAAATGAGGCCAGAGGTAGTAATTAATTAGGAACAATAATTGCCGCTCCTAAGTCATTTACATTTTTGCTCAGAAATGTTCTGTGAAGGTTTGACCTAAGAAACTCATGAGACTCTCTGAGCATTTCACTTAGTTCTAAGCATGGAGAACAAAAAGCCTCAAGGCAGCTCATATTTGTACTCTGCTTGTAAATGAAAACTCTCCTCACCTCTAAGTGTATTGAATGACCAACGTAGATCCCCAAAGACATGGAACAAAATATAAGTGGTGAAAACAGATAATAAGGTTGTGAACCAGGCTCTATACAAACTAAGTCTCCAAGAAATGCATAATTCTCCCTGCTTCTAGGGAAAGGTGGATAAATTATCAGAGTCTGAAGCACATTTAACATATTTATTCCTGTTATGGAATTCTCGGGTGAATATTCAAAGCCAGTATGTTAAAAAATTGTAGAGATAAATAAAAGATTGGCAGTTATCAAGATTTATATTTGGAATGAAAATCATAATTCATAATTCCCACATTTGTAAAATATGAGTAATGACAGAAGTGTTTTTAAAAATCAGATAATAAAATAACAATATTCCTGGGAAACAGCAGTTAGCGTAATGGCTATGTCGCTGGACTCCCATGTAGTTGACCGTGGTTCGCATCCCAGACCCGGTGGCTTAAAACTCACGCTGGGCACATGTGCGTGCGTGCCCAAGATCCCGAGAGGAGAATGAAGGAGAAGGGATTGCGGTGTGACCATCTCCCCTGGGGGGTGACTTCTGGCTTTCTGACTCTATGTCTCTCTCTGTCTGGCGAGCGCCTGCTCCCTATAGTGAAAATCTCTCAAAAAAAAACAATATTCCTTATTCCTCTCCCAATCCCCTTAAATAAAAGCATTTGACAAAAAAATAATGATATAAATGTAGATTTAAAATATTTCTATTACCTATGCAAATTTGCCATGTAATTTAAAATTTATTTTGCCATATTTAATTCATCCAGTATTTTGTATGGAAGAAATCTTTTAAATAGTATGCTGTTTTGTTTTGTTTTGTTTTGTTTTTAGTTTTGTTGTAGGTTTCTGCCATAGGGCATATGTGCTTTCTAGAAAGAGTCAGAGAGAGGGAAAATGAAAAATCACTCCCCAGGGAAGACGACCATGCCACAGCTCTTTCTCCTCCATTCTTTCAGTGTGATTTTTCAAGTCATCGAGTCTGGAGCTTGAACAGCGGTTGGCCATGTGGGAGTCCAGAGCATTAACCACCACATCACCTGCTGGCTCCATGGTATAATTTCTTAATAAATAAAATTATGCTAATAGATATTCGAATTCTCAAGTTCTAAGTAGTTCCAAACTAGATTTAAAATTGTCAAGTTATTTACTTACAGCTTTTCCAGGTGAATCCAGCCTTTTGTGAAACCAGCCTTTTGTCAAACTATTTACTTAGAGCTTTTCCAGGTGAATCTTCCCTATGAAGTTTGCTTGTTATCAGCACAAGGAGATTAAAAGTTGTAAATCAGAGGTTAGCAGGTGGTGTGACAGTTAGGGTGCTAGGTTCCACATGATCAGCTCCTCAGTTTGAGTCCTGGACCCAGCAGCTTGAAAAATATAACAGGTGTATGTGTGAGCATGCCCCATATCCTAAAAGTAGAATGGAGGAGAAGGAACTGTGGGGAGGCCATCCCTCTAGGGAGTGATTTCTCACTTCCCTTTCACTATTCCTCTCTGTCTCACCATGTGTCCTCTGGCAAAATCCTTAAAAGAAAAAGTCATGCTCTCAATAGAAGATGTCTTAAAGTCAGAGCAGATGACAACATGAGAAATTTCAGAGAGAGATGCTATTTGTTTATTTTAAAACACACATCATTTTATATTTTCCAGAATTTTTAATAAAGATGGAACGTGAGTTACCTGTGTGAGTTACTGAAGTAAACATTTTTTTAATTTGATATGACAGTCTTTCTTACTGTGTAACTATAGCTGTGTGTTTACCGTTTTTAGGCCATTGTGACTTAATAGATCCTTTATTTCATCACTACCTTGGTGCTGCAGTTTATTTTTCAAGTTAAATAAAAACCCCAGCAAAGAAACAAAGAAAGTGCTGTAATCTTCTGACCCTCGTGCTGACAGTTCCATATATTTTGAAGTAAATAAAGATATGGAATCAGGATTATGAAACAAGCATGCACTTCAGAGAGATGTTTCGTAAATTTATTGCTTGACTGTGTCGTGCAACTGCCATAGTTTTTGATGGACAAGGACATATATCGGGAAAATGAAACAAAGATAGTGGCTCCCAGTAATTCAAAGATAATAACTACTAGGAGATACAATTGTTCAGCAAATGCGAGATTATTGGTTTCCTAGGGATTTATTAATTTGATGTATTTTAATCCTTGCTTGCTATAAAAGAAGAATATTGTCACTCAGATGATGGGGTCTCACTCATTTTGTAAAGCAGTCTGATCATCTTTTTCATTTATATCTAAAATTCATCTGACACTTGGAAAAAGGCCTCTGCCTCCCAGCAGTCAGTCACCTACAATGAATGTAAGAGCCCACATCCAGGCTTCAAATGTCACCACATTGCCATCTTACTGTGAATGACTGAAATTTACTTCCCGTTGTTAGTGGTGCTGAAAATTGCCACGGGTTTCTACAGTTTATAACTGTATTGTCTAAACTGAAAACATTTTCCAGATTGAATTGACCTTTTAGAAAACAGCACTTTCATCCTAAAAATGCAGGACTGTTGCAATATTTTATTTAAAAAGGTTATTTAGTTATACAACTTGGAGAAAGGGTAAGGAATTAGAACTGACTATATCACTCCCTATAATGCTTTGCTGTCAAAAATACAAAACAAAGACCACTGATTACTTAGCTATCCAAATGCTACACTGAAGAACACACAAGAAAAAACACATCTTCCCTGTGTCAGTAGAAAAGAACGAATGGCTTTTTAACACCGTACTTTTAATTGGTGTGCCGTTGTGTTATTAAAGAGAGACTGGTGAATTGTCAAGTCTGTTGAATAAACCTCAGCATAAAACAAGTCATAAGAAACTCATCCACAGAGCAGAAAACTGCCTCATCGATGTGTGTGTGTGTGTGTGTGTGTGAGAGAGAGAGAGAGAGAGAGAGAGAGAATAATGCTTCATAAATAAAAACACTTAGACACTTAGAAATCTTTTTTTTTTTTTTTTTGGAGAGGTTTTTTACGCTATAGGGCGTGTGCGCTCGCCAGACAGAGAGAGACATAGAGACAGAAAGCGAGAAATCACCCCCCAGAGGGGATGGTCTTGCCACAATCCCTTGTCCTCCATTCTCCTCTTGAGATCTTGGGCACGCACGCTCATGTGCCCAGCGAGAGTTTTAAGCCACCAGGTCCGGGAGGCAAACCGTGGTCGACTACGTAGGAGTCCAGCGACATAGCCATTACGCTAACTTCTGGTTCCCGACACTTAGAAATCTTAAGAGTGTTTCAAAAACGGTTATTTCACCAGGTGGAAGAATCAATAAAGAAACAAAAGTTCAACTAACCAAAAAATTTAAATGAATTTGACTACATACACAGTTATATCACCAGTAGAGTCATGAAACTAGAACAAAAATGCAACAAATCATCCTGAAGCATGAAGCCAACTTGGAAAAATACAGTCAAACCTGAGAAACTTCATATATCCTCTCCACTCCTTTTTATCTTGTTCTTTTTTTAATGCTTCAATTTTTAAAATTATTATTTGTACATTAAATGGCTATACATCACTTAGATTATGAAGAGACTTTTTTTCCACATTGTTGTCAGTCATGGTAAGAGAATTAAATAGAATATCTTGTGAATCAAGTATTTTGGCTAAAAACTTTCAAAGGAATTTAAAAAAACATTTTAAAGTACTAAGTATTTAAATTAAGTTAAATTATTTTAAAATGTCTTTTAATACTCAGAAGGCACTTGAGAAGTTTTTAGTACTTTAAGGTCATTGCTATAAGTGTGATTACTATTGAGTCATTATGAGCATTCCATTGTACTTCATTAGACTTTCTCTTTCCTTCTTAAAAGAAAGCACTCCTCAACCTTTGGATTGCATTTGGTTTGTACCTGTGCCCTCAATTGCTATGAATGCATTTGAGTCACAATTAGAACTCTGTTATTTCTTTAGAAGTGGAAGTGTACCTCCCTGTTGGGTTTTATTCCAGAAGCACAGAAAATGCCTGGGACTTAAATAAAACATGATCATGGTGATGACGTCCCCCACAGGTCGTGAATGTGAATGCGTCTCCAAATGTCATGTGTTGGGAACTTAATCCCCAAATTAATATGTTGATTATATTTGGAAATGGGGTCTCTGGGAAGTAATTAGAATTAGGCGAGGTCATTTGGGTGGGATTCCCATGATGGGACTGGTACCTTTTTTAGAATAAAAAAAGAGAACTGAGCTGACACACATGTGCTCTTGCTGTCCTACACAGTGATGCCCCATGCCATGTAGTGATACATCAGCAAAGCCCTTGCCAGATGCATCCACTAGTACCAGTTATGGCCTTTGGATTTCTCACATGCCATAACTGTAAAAAAACATTTCTACTATTTGACACTATACAAGCT
>NW_006204090.1:173543-178221 GCF_000334495.1 Tupaia belangeri chinensis
GCCGCAAGAAAAAGGAAAAAAAATCTGAAGCAAAGAAGGCTGCTGCCAGTGGCAAGTTAAAAAGGATGACCCCAAGGCTAAAAAGCCCAAGAAGGGGAAGCCCCACTGCAGTCAAAACTCCCTCCTAGTCCGGGGCATCTGCAGATATTCCCGGTTTGCCATGTATTCCAGGAAGGACATGTACAAGAGAAAATACTCAGTCACTAAATCCAGGATCGAAAAGAAAAAGAAGGAAAAAGTTCTTGCGACTGTCACAAAACCAGTTGGTGGAGATGAGAATGGTGGTACCCGGCTGGTTAAACTGTGCAAAATGCCTAGGTATTATCCTACAGAAGATGTGCCTTGAAAGATTTTGAGCCACGGCATAAAACCCTTCAATCAGCATGTGAGAAAGCTGTGAGCTAGCATCACTCCTAGGACCATTCTGATCATCCACACTGGATTGCCACAGAGGCAAGAGAGTGGTTTTCCTGAAGCAGCTGAGCAGTGGCTTGCTACCTGTAACTGAACTGCTGGTTCTCAATCGAGTTTCATTGGGTAGAACACACCAGAAATTTGTCATTGCCACCTCCACGAAAATTGATATTAGCAAAGTAAAAATCCCAAAGCACCTTACCGATGCTTACTTCAAGAAAAAGAAATTACGGAAGCTCAGGCACCAGGAAAGTGAGATCTTCGACACAGAGAAGGAGAAATACAAGATTTCAGTGCAGCGCAAGATTGATCAGAAAGCTGTGGACTCACAAATTTTATCAAAAATCAAAGCTGTTCCTCAGTTCCAGGGCTACCTGCGATTCGTGTTTGCCCTTACAAATGGAGTTTATCCTCACAAATTGGTGCTCTAAATTTTTACCTATATATATATAAACACACACAAATACATTTCTTTATAAATTATCCAATCTATAGAATTCTGTTATAGCAACAGAAAAAGAACTGAAACAGGTGAACTTGATAGTCATAATTATGATTGTAAATTAAATATTTTACAAAAGGTCCTAGTATATATTAATATAATTTTGAAGGGGGATTAGGAAACAATTGGGTCATTGGAGAAATCATGACACATTGTTATAAAAAAAATTCTTTATAAATTATCCAATCTATAGAATTCTGTTATAGCAACAGAAAAAGAACTGAAACAGGTGAACTTGATAGTCATAATTATGATTGTAAATTAAATATTTTACAAAAGGTCCTAGTATATATTAATATAATTTTGAAGGGGGATTAGGAAACAATTGGGTCATTGGAGAAATCATGACACATTGTTATAAAAAAAAACAGAAAAAAATACATCATGACTTTTCAGACAACTCAATAATACAATAATTAATAAACAGATAATATGACTGTTTTGATTGTAATTTCTAATCATATTTTATTTAATTTTTAGCTTTGCTATATAAAGGTCTGTACCCATTCTTCTGTAGGTTACAATTTACTTTTTCTGGCTCATCATAATACCTAATTTTTGTCTTTTTTTGGGGGGGGGAAGAAAGAGGCTTTTGCTATAGGGCACGTGTGCTTGCCAGAAAGACAGAGAGAGACCGAGAGACCGAAATTGAGAAATCAGCTCCCGGGGGGATGGCCACGCTGCAATCTCTTCTCCTCCATTCTCCTTTGGGGATCATGGGCACGCGCATCCATGCACCCAATGTGAGTCCAAGCTACTGGATCCAGGACTCAAACTGCAGTCGACTACATGGGAGTCCAGCGATATAGCCATTATGCCAACTGCTGGTCCCATATTTTTGTCTTTTTAAATATGCCACAGTTTCACTAGGATATCTCCATATGAAGACTTGATTCAATGATCCTGTTTGTGGTAATTTGTTTCTTGAATCTGAGATATGCTTTAAACCAGAAAAATTCTTAGTTATTATATCTTCAAGTATGTTTTCCTCAGTTATCTCAATCCCCTTTTGATCTCTTTGGAAAATATAGACATTGGTCTTTTCACTCCATATGCCATGCTTTTTATTTTGTATTTTATGAAAAAAAGAGGGAGAGATAAAGAGGAAAGGGGAGATAGAGGTAAGTATTTTTGACAGCGCCTCATGGTATCATGATCCCTCTGTTAGACTCTCTCAGCTTGGACTACAGAACTGCGTTACCATGTCTCATGTACTCAGGTAGACCTGAACCCAGCCTCTCAACTTCCCAAGCTATGGCACTACTTACTTATATACCACCACAACTGGAACCTTTATGTCCTTTTTTTAGTAGAGGTTTTTGCCTTAGGGTATATGTGCTTTCCAGACAGAGAGAGAGAGACAGAACAGTGAGAGGGAAAGTGAGAAATCACCCCCCCAGGGGGATACCCATTTTACAACCCCTTGTTCCCCATCCTTCTCCCAGGATCTTGAGCACACACACACACACACCTGACATGGTTTTTAAGCCACTGGGTCTGGGACTTAAACTACAGTCAGCCACGTGGGAGTCCAGTGACCCCTTTTCCATCTGCTGGCCCCCACCTCCATGTATTTTAATCACTCTTCTAGAGCTTCAATTTTATTATTATTATTATTATTATTTTTACTTTTGCAATAGGGCATGTGCACTCACTGGAGAGAGAGAGAGAGAGAAAGAGAGAAAGTGAGAAGACATCACCTAGGAGGGATGGCCAAGCTGTAATCCCGTCTCTTCCACTGTCCTCTCTGGATTTGGGGCACACTTGTGTACATGCCTGCTATGATTTTCAAGCCACTGGGTCCAAAACTCAAACTGTGGAGTTGGCTATATGTGATCCAAACACTGTAAGCTCTGCACCACCTGCTGTCTTCAGATCTTCAATTTATTTATTTATTTATTTATTTATTTTTTCCATTGGATGTGTTCACTCACTGGAGAGAGACAGTGAGAAAGAAAGGGAGAAATTATTCCCCAGAGGTGATAGCCACACTGCAGTCCACTCCTGTTTTTTTAAAGAGATTTTTGCTAAAGGGTGTGGACACTTGCTGGAGAAACAGAAAGAGAAAGTGAAAATCACCCCCCAGAGGGGTTCCTGGTGCATACGTGCCTGGTGTGGTTTTCATGCTGTGGGGTCTAGAACTCAAATAGTGCAGTCATCCCTGTGGGGTCTAGACACCTTAATCTCCATGTCACGTGCTGGCCTCATATCTTCAATTCATTTTTTTGGTTCCTATCTTGATTTTTAGAAGTTGTTTTTATTTTTTTTCATATTTAGCTTTCATTGCAAATTCTCCTAGAGTTTTAAAAACATTAGCTGAAGGTTGAGTTCAGTAATTATGTTTTCGAATATTAAAGTTGGGGCCAAATGGTGATAGTGCAACCGGACTCATGTGGAGAAGGACTAGATTCACATCCTGGAAATTCCTTGAGCACACCAGGTACCCATGAGTGTTATGGTTCATGCCATTGTTAATAATATAAAATACTTAAGTTTGGACAGGAATTTATTTGGCTCACAGTCCGGCGCTCAAAGGTCTAGGGATGACTTCTTGTGAGGCTCTTCTGGCTACATCACCACATGGTAGATGGCATGGTCTGTGTTCCAAGTGTGTCTTTCTCTTGGTCTCATTTCTTCTTTTTGAAAACCCACCAAAAGTATATTATAGGGACACCACTATTATCACTTATTCATTACCAAATGCTCCATCTTTTGATACATCATGATATTAAGTTTTTCTCTTAATTGCTTCACAACCAAATCTAAAATATGTATTTTGGAGGTACACGGAACCATAGTAGTGTGTGTGTGCCAGTGATTTAATTCAGCCGAGACTGAGGATGGATCATGACATGAAAAGTTTGTTAGTGGTGCCTGTCTTTGCCTCTTAGCAAAAATAAATAAATAAAAATATGCAAATGTAGAAGCCCTAGTCTTTTATATTTAAATAGGTTTTACTATTTTTCATTTCAACTTACAAATCATTACATGTGAAGTATATCACATATGAAAATGTCTATGAAACATTACATTTTGACCCCTACCTCACACTGCACACCAAAAACAATTCCAGATAGATACAGATGAAAATCCAATAAAGAAATGAATAAAATTCCTAGGACAAAATAGGAAAATATCTAACAAGCTGGTGCAAAGCAAAGAATTCTCAAACAAAACAGAAAAATTCTAATTTTAAAAGTAAAATAATTGGATAATGCCAAAGTCAGAACACCTATTTATAAAATGTCACAGAGTGGAAGAATATTATATATGTAGTAATGAAAATCTATAAAAAGAGATGGCAACACAATATAAAGGACCTCAGTATGAGAAAAATATGAATGTACATATTAAAAAAAATTCACTTTTATGATGAGTTAAGGATTTCATGGCAAGCCAATGCTCTCACTGAGAATAGTTAAATGAAATACCTGTCTAAATCATAGCAATCATTTTGAAAGACATCAAGTTATGGAAAAAGGAAGGTCTTGGATTAAAATTCCAGTGAAGCCCAAATCTTTTAGAATCGAGCTGACAATCTTCACCTGCTGTTTCACAGAGAAAATTTACAAATTTTGTGTGTAGGCTGGAGACTGAAGATCTGGGTGATTCACAGGCAGACGGCAAAAGTAGAGCAGAGAATAACCAGCAGTGCTTTAGATCATTACAGGAATAGCTAGGCTGCTCCACAAGACATTTGGAAGGACTGGAGCTGCTCTAGGCAGAATACTAAAGAACTAAGCTAAAACATACGGAAAGAGT
>NW_006204090.1:178761-188162 GCF_000334495.1 Tupaia belangeri chinensis
GAAAGAGTGCCTAGGTGTTAAGGAACATCCAAATTCTTATTTTCAAGCTCAGAAAAGTTGGACCCAAGAAGCAGGAGAGAACTAGAAGTCAACCAAGTACCAGAAAACTTAAATTCAGCCTTTTTCTGAAGCTTCAGTCCTGGATTGGCTTAAGATAATCAGCCCTCATTCTACCTGCTTAATAAAGGAAAGGGCCAATACCCTTTGACAGAAGATAATCCCCCTGGAGTCTTTATCATTCGTTAAAATATTATTATTCATTCATTTAATTATACAGAACCATATGACCAATATCCAAGAGAGAGATAAAATACATAGCAGACAATTGAAAGAGATCCATAGGTAAACTGGAAATATATATATATATATATTTTTTTAAGAGGTTTTTGCTATAGGGCGCGTGCACTCGCCAGACAGACAGAGATAGAGAGATGGAAAGCGAGAAATCACCCCCTGGGGGGATGGCCACACTGCAGTCCCTCCTCTTGGGCACACATGCACACGTGCCCAGCGTGAGTTTTAAACCACCAGGTCTGGGATGCGAACCACAGTCGACATAGCCATTATGCTAACTGCTGGTCCCCTGGTAAACTGGAAATATTACAAGTAGCAGAAATGAACTTTAAAATAGCTATGATTAACATGTCCCCCCAAAATAAAAATAAATAAAGAATAATAATAAAAAAGACCAATCATTTCAATACAGAATAAAAATCTAAAAGTATAACATATAGACAAAAGTACTTGCAACATAATTTTAGAAATAGAATATTGTTAATACAAAAGAATCTCATGTTGGGACCAGCAGATGACGTAATGGCTATGTCGCTGGATTCCCATGTAGTCTATCATGTTTCATGTCCCAGACCTGGTGGCTTAAACTCACGCCAGGTGTGTGTGCGTGTGTGCCCTAGATCCTGAGAGAATGGAGGAGAAGGGATTGCAGCATGGCCATACCTCCCTGGGGGGTGATTTCTCGCTTTCTGTCTCTCTGTCTCTCTGAGTCTTTCTGTCTTTCTGGTGAGTGCACAGACCCTATAGCAAAAAACCTCTCAAAAAAAAAAAAAGAATCCTAGATTGATTTTCTCCATAGATATAACCATCATCATGTTCTATATTACTCTTTATGTTCTTTTTTACCTATGCATTTATCCCTAAACTTTATGATGTTGAATTTTAGATAATTTTAAGTTAGGTAAAAAGAATTGTACTTCATTTTTAAAACTTACATTCCTTTTTTCCAAATTATGAGGACATATACCTTTTTCTTGTGAAAGCTTTTTAAAATTAAACCCCCAAATGCCTTTCAAAGGTCTCATTCCAGTTTATGTTCATCATAGGAGTAGTTAAAAGGTCATGTTACTAACATGCTTACCAACAGTAGAAATTGCTTATCTTCTTTTATGTTCCTTGATATGATGGTGTGAAGTGGTATCACATTGTGGTTTTAATACTTTTGTGACTTTAATACTTACTTTTGTGATTACTGAGATTGGAAAGAATGCTTCACAATGTAGTATTTTCTGTGTTCGCTTCCTCTTTTATAAAATTCTAAAGTGTATCTTTTATCCACTTTTTCTATTTATTGCTTTTCTTCTTGAAATTTTTGTTGTTTGATTTTTGTGTGTTTTTAATATGCCAGAGGGTGCTAGCACTCAGACAGACGGACAGAAAGAGAATGAGGGAAAGTGAGATAGCACCCTCCCCCCGCCATGGGGCCTGGGGCATGAATGATTCATGCCTCAATCCCATCTTCTCCATCTCTCCTTCTATTCAAGATTTTGGGCAAGCACACACATGTACCCAACAGTTTCTCAAACAATTGGGTCTGAGATTTGAACCACAAAGTCTGCAATGTAGGAGCCAGCTGCCTTAACCACCACACAAACAGCTTTCCCTCTTAGAGCTTTGTAAAATATATGTTGGTTGGGCCAGGAGGTGGCATCGTGGTTAAGGGCACTGGACTCCCACAGAGCCAATCATGGTTAGAGTCCCAGACCTGATGAATTGCTTTCTTGCTTTCTCTCTCTCTCTCTTTCTTTCTTGTCAAATTAAAATGAATGAATGAATAATTAAATAAATAAATAAATAATTTATTTAAATAAAATACTTCTTTAAAAACATGTCAGTTACTAACCCTTCAATTTCTCTCTATACATACAGTACACATTTTACATTCTTTTGTGTAAAAATAAATTTGTTTCTTAATTTTTTAACTTTTTCTCCTCCCTCGGGAGTTGACACTTTTTGTATGGTGCAAAGTTAGCAGCTGATTTCAATTTTTTTTGTGTGCACAAACAAATCATCCTGCATAATGAATACACAATATGTAAAGATTTGCAACAATGCTTATATAATGGGTCAATTTGATACTCTCCGGTCCAATTTTTTTTTTTACCAATATGTATTAATAACTATATATTAGTATTAAAATTTTTAAACTGACAAGGCACGACTTTTCCTTGTTTTACTTAAGCAAGGACTTAAGTCCTTTAACTCTTACTTGTTTTATTTAAATTTCATAATTAGCTTATAGACTTCAAAAAATACTTTTTTGGATTATTATTATTATATTATCCTGTAGGTACAATATTTATTTCTAGTGAAGTTTTTCAGTCTCAAAGTCTGATTTTTATTTTTTTCTAAACCAGCTTTTTTCTATTAGATTGTTTCTACCCTTTAACTATACTTATGTTTTGGGTGCATTTCTTGTAAACAAAATAGAATTGAGTTGACTCATTTTTTTTTAAGGAGGTTTTTGCTATAGGGCACGTGTGCTCACCAGACAGAGAGACAGAGAGACAGAAAGCGAGAAATCACCACCCCAGGGGGAATGGCCATGCTGCAACCCCTTCTCCTCTGTTCTCCTCTTGGGATCTTGGGCACACACACACACACACCTGGCGTAAGTTTTGAGCCACCGGGTCTGGGAAGTGAACCACAGTTGACTACGTGGGAGTCCAGCGACATAGCTATTATGCTAAATGCTGGTCCCTGAATTGACTCATTTATGACTTCAATCTTCCTATAAAAAACACAATGTATCTCTCAATTTACCCATGGAGATTTTCTTATTTTTGAATACAATTTTAAATTTTCATAATGTTTTACACTTATAAGATGATATATGTATGTGTACTTAAATTATTTCCTAACTAATTATGACAGGTGTTTAGAAACAAAATGAGCTTTCGTGCATCAATTTATAAGATCCAGTGACCGAGGGACCAGTGATTGGTGTAATGGTTATGTCACTGGACTCCGACATAGTCGACCATGCTTTGAGTCCTGGACCCATTTTAAAAGTTACACAAGGCATGTGTTTGTGCGTACCCAAAATCCCAAGAGGAGAACGGCAGAGAAGGGATTGCGGCATGGCCATTCTCTCCAGGGGATGATTTCTTGCTTTCTGTCTCTCTGTCTCTTTGGTAAGCTAACATGCCCTATAGCAAAAATCTCTCAAATAAAAAAAAAAATCCAGTGACTCTGCTACTCTGTTATTTTATTATTGTTATGATTATTTTTAGGTTTTTCCATAGGGCACATCTGTTCACTGGAGAAATGCAGAGAGAGATTGTGAGAAGGAAAGTGAGAAATCATGCTGAGGAAGGATGGTCACACCACAATTCCTTCTCCTTTATTCTCCTGCTGTGATTTTTGGGCATGCATGCACATGCACCTAGTATGATTTTCTGACTTCCAGGTCTGAAATTCTAACCCAGTCAGCCATGTGGGAGTTCAATGTTTCAACTTCCATGCCAACTGCTGGCCCTGCTATTCTGCTATCAATTCATTTTATTTATATTTTAAATTTTTGTTGTATTTTATAAATATAACTATGCCCTATAAAATTATACTTGAGATTCTTCCTTTCTAATTTCTTAAGCACTTTATAACTTTAAAAAAACAGATGTTAAAGTCAGACAAATGTACTGAAGTCTTCTGAGTAAAATATTCCATTAGTCCAATGACTGTAGAAAGAGCAGAGATTAGATGGTATTAAAATTCTTTGTTATTGGGTCCAGCCATTAACGTAATGGCTATGTCACTGGACTCCCATGTTGCTGACCACGGTTCGAGTCCCGGACCTAGTGGCTTAAACTCATGCCAGGTGTATGTGTGTGTGTGCCCAAGATCCCAAGAGAAGAATGGAGGAAAAGGGATTGCAGTGTGGCCATTCTCCCCAGGGGGGGAGGGGTTCTCACTTTCTGTCTCTCTGTTTATCTCTGTCTTTCTGGCAAGCACATGCGCCCAATAGCAAAAACTCCTCTTAAAAAAAAGTTATTTTTGTTATTTATATATAATAGATAGATTTACTAAATCAAACTACATTTATAAACTTTTAACTTTTTAATAAAACAAAGTAGAAGATTTTAATTAAAAGTATAGTTTAAATATTTATTTTCACATTAAGATATTATAAATCTCTGAATTCTAGATTATAATGCAGGATCAGATTTCTAGAAGAAAATAGCACTGTTATCAATGCTTACATGTAAAATATAAAGTGAGGAAGATTTCTTACATATAAATTTAGAATGTAAAACACAATCTACTAATTAATAAAAATAATAAAGTAATCTCATATGATAAAATTGAGGGAAAAGCTATAAAAATCAGTTAAAAATAACTGTACAAATCTCATGTAACTTTATCTTCTAAAGTACAAATTCACTAGTATATTGAAAGTTTAAAATTATAATAAAATATAATTTTTTATCCATCAGATTAGAAAATACTAAAATTATTGAAAATTTAGTTTTAGTGAGGATGCAAAAAATATGGTCATATAAAATTGGTTACAGTGTACAGTTACTCAGTTTTTTGGGGGGTCATAGTATAATATCAACCCAAATTCAATAGGCCCCATCATTGAGACAGTTCTTTCAATTTTTGGCACGTCTCCTACAGAGATAGCCACATGAACGAGGGGTACATGTACTGGTAGGTTTTTTTGGTAAATAAGAAAGCAGTTACATTAATTTGGCATAAAATATCTCTAGGGTATACTACTAAAATGTATATCAGGTGGCATAGTGTTTAAAACACTGACCCGCAGTGCAAGTCCCAGTCTTGGAGGCTTGAAAATTATGGTGGGGGCATGTGTGTATGTGCCCCAAATCCTGAGAGAGAAATAGAGGAGATGGGTCTGTGGAGTGGCCATCCCTTCTGGCATGTATGTGTGTGTGTGTGTATATAAAAATATGTCAGTTTATATCCATGCTGTGGAATACTACTCAGCAGTGAAGAAGAATGAGCTATTGACATTTTTCATAGCACAGATGAACCTTACAATATGTATCTGAGTGAAAGAAGTCAGACAAAGAGAGGGCAAGTACTATATGATTCCTTAATAGAAATGTGCATGAATTCACTAGTTAATCTATGAAGAAAGAAACCAGAGTAATAGTTCTCTGGAGAGTGAGATGGGGAGTAAGCAAGTTTACAAAGGGGCATAGGAAATTTTTTTTTTTTGAGAGATTTTCACTGTAGGGCGCGTGCCCTCGCCAGACAGACAGAGAGAGACATAGAGACAGAAAGCGAGAAATCACCCCCCAGGGGGGATGGCCACGCTGCAATCCCTTCTCCTCCATTCTCCTCTCGGGATCTTGGGCACACACGCACACGCGCCCAGCGTGAATCTTAAGCCACCGAGTCCGGGACACGAACCGCGGTTGACTACGTGGGAGTCCAGCGACATAGCCATTACGCTAATTGCTGGTTCCCGACATAGGAAAATTTTAAGACTAATGGAAATGTTCATTATCTTTTATTGTGGTATGTAGACAGGTTAAAACCCATCAAATTTTACTCTGTGTGTGTGTGGTTGTATACTTTAATTACAACTCAATGAGACTGCAAATTTAAAAAGTGTCTTGAAAATCCTAACATTTTAAGATGTTTATATTTAGGTCCTTTTCTTGTCCTGTTCCAGAAAAGGGGTCTTTGTCACTTAGGAAGAGTACACTGAAGTAGCAACTGTGTTTGGAAACTATATTGTGGACCATATGCAGCCTACAGTTAACTTCAGCCAAAGCTGACAGTTGAAACACTTGACTTTGTCTGATAGAATGCACATAATTAGGTCTTTGTAGGAGGAGAATTATTTATTCAAATACAAGGCTTATTCAGCCACACAGATGAGTTCTCACATATCATGATGGGGGAGTATGTACGGAACTCTTTGCTTGTTACAAATAATTTATAGCTGGAAGAGATGAAGGCAGCAGTCTTACTATCAGATTGGGTAGGTATGGTCAAATTATAAAAGGGCTCTAAATATGCCATCAAAAACAATTAAAACTAAATAGTTTCCTAGATTCATTTACTAAATGTAGACCTAGTCTCTCTAGTATTACCATTGTTCCAACTCTTGAATGGTTTTTCCATTTTTCCTAAAGCAAGAACCTCTTAACCAAAGTTTCTCTCAAAACACCCACCTCAATCACCACCTTGATTCTGGATAATAGCAGACTCTTATAACCACATATTAGTTTATATTTCTGTATGTATGACCTGATTTTATAAATTTATATTTTAATCCTCATAATGAATAAAAATGATGTAACTAGAGAATAATGACCAAAGATTTGCCAAGAGGGTGTGTGGATAAATGTTGCTGATAGATCAAGTCTCAGCATACATTTCTGTATCTTGTTTGGATGGCAGCATTTTCAGAATTTTGAGATTTATACAGATAAGCAATTTCAAATAGTATTAATTTCTATCAATTCCCATTGAAAACTGTGTATACTTTTCAAATAAACTGATCTAGAAGGTTGAGAGGCTAGTAGCAGATGTTTTCCTCTATGTTGAATCACTAACAGCACAATCAACTTTATTCTGTGCTGAAAAACAGTCAAGAAGCACTAAACATTTAAAATAGGTATTACAATAATCTTACAAGACTGTACTACAATTTGATATTTTGCGAATTTACTCTTTATTGCAAAACTTTTACTCCGTAATAGGCATGAATAAAGCAGACATAACTTGAGCCTTGCCAGACAATTCACAATGGTGGACATACAAAAACCTAAATCAAAACTAAAAGAAAAAAAAAAAGTCAATTCAAAACAGAATGACAATCTTAATAACTGGTAAAACACCACAAGAAACTCAAAGATACTAGTCCAGAACCAGACAGGAGTGCTATAGTCATGCAAGGAACCAGTATGAGATAGCCAAGTTTCACAGCTCAGGCCCTCCTTCTATATGCCTGGCAAATACCCTCATGCCTATGATCTGGGATGACTTGGGGCCAGGGGAGTGGGGAGTAACAATGGCATGGGACCCGCTGGGAGGTAGGAATGCTTTTCTCTCTTTCATGGAAAAAATAAATAAACTTAAGTACAAATTCACACACACACACATACACACACACACACACACACACACACACACAAAAATCCAGATGACAAAAATACTATGGTAAATAGAATTCTAAGATGACATATAATAAATCATAACATTATATTATCATTCCTTTTATTATGGGTGGAGACCTCCTCTCCTTTTAGTGTGGGTAGAGCTTTTAAATTACTTCTGAGAAGTAGAATATGAATAAGGTGTTAAGCTAAAACTGTCAAGATTATGTTATATTGTGCAGCAGAAGTGAAGGGATTTTGTAGATGTATTAAAATCCATGATTGGTTGGTTATAAATCAATCAAGAGGAAAATTATACTCTGTACATCTCAAATAATCAAGTGAAACCATTAACAGAAGGTCCAAGAATTACAGCTAAGTCAGAGATTGTCCTGCAGGTCTTGAAACACAAGCCACCGTGGGTTCTATAGTTCCATAGAATAATTCTGCTAGCAACAGTGTGAGCTTAGAGGACTGAGATGAGAGCCCAGCCCTACAGCACCTACGCGCAAGGAACCTAGTGGTGAGGCTGTGAGCACAGGAAATAGGTAGTCCTTGCCTACATTTCTTGACTCACAGATCTTATGTGATAGTAGATGTGTGTTGCTTTAAAATGCTAAATTTGTGGTAGTTGGCTATATGACAATAGAAAAAAAAATCAAGATATGGGCTAAATTTTAAGGAAGTTCTTATTTTTATTTATTTTATTATTTTATTACTTCTTAATTGGCCAGAGAGTGCATGCACTCACCAGAGAGACAGAGAAGGAGAGGAAGAAAGCATCATCCAGTGGGGTGTGGTCCTACCACAGTCCCTTCTCCAATTCTCCATCCTGTAGGGATTTGACACACACATACATGCCTAGGATGTTTTTCTCAAGACACTGAGACTGGGATTCCAACTAGGTGGTTGATCATGCAAAACCTGGTTCCCTTAACAATCAGGCTATGGGGCCACCCCCCCACCTCAAATGTTTTATTTTTTATAAAAATAACAGTATGTGTTTATACATCTATATTAATAAAATATGGTAATTCACAACATATACTAGAAATGAAGAGCAAAAATTTAAACTTATAGCATGAAGGAAAATCCTATTAGGAAATTATTATAATGACCAGATTAAGAGTCCTTTTGGAGAATGGTAGTCAATGCTAATTGTGAAGAGTATGTTTTTAAATAGAGTTTGAATGCAAGTGATATTTGTTTACTGCTTATTCTGTGTTATCATTCTTTTTTATTTTAGAAATACTTTCGTAATTTTTAATTTTCATTTAATGGTACATTTTTATACAGCATGGTTTTCAAAGAATGCATATAGTGTGTAAAAACCAAATCAAGGCTGTGACCAGCAGGTGGCATGGTTGTTAAAGCGCTGGACACTTCCACATGGCCGACCCTGGTTTTAGTCCTGAATCTGGTGGCTTGCTTTCTCACTTCCTCTCTCTCACTCTCACCCTCTGTTTCTCTCTGGTCAAATTAAAAAATCAATGGATGAATAAATTAAAAAATAATTATTAAAAAAAATCAAATCAAGGCTATTAACATATTCACCTTTAACAAAGAACATTATATTATGTTTTGCACCTTCAATATTTGTTCTGTTAATTTTAAAGTATTTCATGGGAGAAATACATATCATAAGATTGACAAGGGCCTTTTTCACTCTGTTATGACATACTGTCCCATAAATTATTTGACTTATTTACATGCATTCATTTGTCAGTTAAACATTAAATTCTTAAATTTAAAGAGAATTCTTGGGGACCAGCAGTTAGCGTAACAGCTATGTCACTGGACTCCCACGTAGTCAACGGCGGTTCACGTCCTGGACCTGGTGGCTTAAAACTCACGCCGGACGCGTGTGCGTGCGTACCCAAGATCCCGAGAGGAGAATGGAGAAGAGATTGTGGCATGGCCATCCCCTCTGAGGGGTGATTTCTCGCTTTCTGTCTCTCTGTCTCTGTCTGTCTGGTGAGTGCACGCCCTATAGCAAAAACATCTCAAAAAAAAAAAAAAGAGAGAGAATTCTTA
>NW_006204090.1:188203-231451 GCF_000334495.1 Tupaia belangeri chinensis
CTCTCTCTCTCTCTCTCTCACACACACACACACATATACACACACACACAATGATTTTGGTATTCACTGAAAGCCAGCAAAGTCAAACATTAAAACTACCTTGTGCTTCTCCAATAAATTGCTATTCTTTTAAACTTTTCCTTATATTGCCAATTATTACAGAGTGATATAGAGATCAAAATGATGTCTTCTGTTTTCCCTCCTTCATTTCTACACCTATGCTCCTATTTGAAACTTGGACATACTTCTGGATATAAGTGAAGAAATTTATGAATTTGATTTTTCACAGTGTATGGAAAGTTTGGAAAAGACGCCATGATTTTGTAGGTTTTGAAAAATCCTTTCTTAATTGTCTACATTATTTCTCTGGGTATCATCAGAGATTTTCTTGCACTGTTATTTTCTCTATCATACGTGTCTGCTTAAATAGATTTTAAGCACGGGCTTTCTCAAATTATCTCTTAAATGAATAAAATCACATTGTGGGAGATAATTAAATACAAACTAACACTTTAGGAACAGGAAGACACACAAGAGAACACAATTAATTAACCTTTCATTCCATTAGTTACCCTGTCACTGTTGTGTTCCAAATAGCATTGTCATCTACTCATCTTTCCTTTAGATGAGAACACTAGACCAACCTTAGTAAATTGAAAGGAAAACAAATTGATGATGATCAAGTACATCATTAACGAAAGTAGAGAACGTTTACAATTACATTTGACTTCCAGAAAATGCTGTTGTATTCTATATTGTGTACAATGTAGAATTGTATGCAAAATATCTATTTTATATGCTTTAAATTCATGTTTGTGTTTTGGGTTTTGATATTTGATGAATGTAGATAATACCTCAATGATTTTAAAACTTCCTAAGGGGTGAATACCATCCCATGCATCTGTCGCTGTCCCCACCATCCTACATAGTCCTTTGCAGATCAGAAAGCTCAATCATTGAATGTATTGATAGATCTGTTACTTGCTTCCTTGACCTTATCTACTGCATCTATGTGACCTTTCATAGGTTCAAAGTCCTCTAATTGACCTAGCCCTCACATGTTATATAAAATTTCAATTCCTTAATATACAATATCATCATAAATGGAAGACAAAAAAAGCTTTAACATGGGGCCAGCAGGTGGTGTAGTGGTTAAAATGTTGAACTCCCATATGGCTGACTGTGTTGAGTTCCAGACATGCAACTTGAAAAGTCACACTGGGCATTGTGTGTGTGTGTGTGTGTGTGTGTATGTGTGTGTGTGTGCCCAAATTCCAGGAGAATGGAGGCAAAGCTTTCACATTAAAGTAGCACAATGAATGATTAATCCTCCCACTCCTTGCACTCTAGCTTTTAGAAAAACAATTCTAATCTAAGCTTTTCCAGCAAATCTTAGGATTCCGGTTCAAAACCAGGAATAGATGCTTATCCAGGCTGTAATACTCTGTAGTTTACAAAAAATTTATTTGAAGACTATAGAATTATTACTGTTATAGAAACTTAGTTTAAAAGAATTTATCATTTAATGTCAAGAATATAGTTATTTTATTAATTCACAAAAATAATTTTCATAGAACAAACCATTTTATGTTTTCAAATATATTTATTATTTTAACAAATGGCAGATTATAAACATGTATGGTTTTCTTTCAAAAACATATTTCAGGGCTCCAGCAGCTGCCACGATGGTTAAGGTGCTCATCTCACAAAGGCAACTTTACATTTAGAATTCTGGACAGAGTACCTTGAAAAATTAGCTGGACATTTGTGCATGTGTGCCAAAAAATCCTAAGTGTCTCTGTCTTTCTCCTGCAAGCACATGTACTCTATAACAAAATTCTTAAATATATATATATATATGTGTGTGTGTGTGTGTGTGTGTGTGTGTGTGTGTATTTACATACATATATGTGTAACATATATATACACAAACACACACATATATATATATATATATACACATGCACATATTTATGTGTATATATGTTTAAGAATTAAAGGGAAAACTTATTGAGTAACTTCAAGGTTAGAGAAATAAAAAATGTTTATCTTTTTATACTTACATTATAGCACCCATTTAAATTTAGTGTATTATAATCCTTGAAGAGAGGAGTACCAGGTAAGTATTGTTCTGTTTTTCAAGAAACAGATGCAAATCTCTGAACCATAAGATTTTTTTTTTTTTTTTTTGGAGGGGTTTTTTCTGTTGGGCCTATAGGGCATGTGCGCTCATCAGACAGACAGAGAGAGACAGAGAGACAGCAGGAAATCACCTCCCAGGGGGATGGCCATGCTGCAATCCCTTCTCCTCCATTCTCCTCTTGGGATCTTGGGCACGCACGCACATGCGCCTGGCCTGAGTTTTAAGCCACCGGGTCCGGGACTGGAATCACAGTCGACTATGGAAGAGTGCAGCGACATAGCCATTACGCTAACTGCTGGTCCCCTGAACCATAAGATTTTTAAAAAGGCTATTTTAGGGATGGCAGGTGACATGGTGGTTGGGGAGCTGGACTCCCATGTGGTTGACCATGATTCATATCTTGGATCTGGTAGCTTGCTTTCTCACTTTTGTTCTCTTTCTCTCCCCCCAATTAAATTTAAAAAAATAAATAAATTAACAAATTAAATCAAATAAATTCTTAAAGGAAGGGCTACTTTATAAGACATTTTTGTTGGGTTGACTAAGTGAAATTTAATTTTCCAAAATTACAAGGATAAACATGTCAAATTTTCATTTCAGAGGCCAGCAGGTAGCATGATGGCTAAAGCACTGGACATTGTCAGCCATGGTTTCAGTCCCGATCTTGCTAACTTTTTCTTTCTCTCTCTTTCTGGTGAGCACATGTGCCCTATAGCAAATTAAAAATAATTTAATTAAATAAGTAATTCTTTAAGTGAATTTTCATTTCATACAAGACACAGGCAGAACCGGGACATTCGGTTAACTGTCATTACTCCCACTTTATTCTGTCACATGCTGGCACTTATTATGTTTTATGTTTTTATTTAATTATTTATTTATCAGAACTAAAAGACAATTGTCTGAATAAGAAGAAAAATAGCAACCAAGAAGCTTTATTATAACAAAGAACTATTTCTGTTTTTCAGAGCTTTCATAAAGAGTTATTTACAAAGCAGGAGTTGAATGAACTATAAGCAAGAAGGTATGGGCTAACTAAACGAAAGACGTAACCAGATCAGAAGGGGCAAGTTCAAGTTGAAGCCTCAGCATAGATCAGATAAACTGGCCTAAAAGTAATTACTCCAAGAGATTTACAATCTTTCCTTCCCGTCCTTTAACAAAGAGGAAAAAAAAAAAATAGGTATTTCAGTACTCCAATTGCTTTCTGGCCTAAGTCCCAGCCAATCTATTTCTTCTCTGTGTAACGCTAGTAAAATGGTTCCTTATTAATCTTACTTTCAACAAATTAAATACCTTCTACTTATCCTTGCTGCTTCAAAGAATCATTAAGACATTTCCATTCGATTTCTAAAATAACTGAGTTATACTGCTCAAGCTTTGCCAAACTCTTATTTTCCTTCTTTTGGAAATACAAACTCAAATAATTCTAAGTGGGAAAAAATAACAGTATGCAAGCTAACATTAATAGAAGATACTGTTATAATTTTATGACTTGAACCAAAAATGTAATCTTTCTCCCCTTGTTCTATGTAGCTTTGGATATATATTCCTGTCTTATCTTTGTTCTGTATCTGTGTTCTGGAGTGAAATCCTTCCTGAATTTCTCATTTTTTCCCTAAATTTATGTTGGCTAGTCTCTTGTTCTAGTTGTTTACTCCCTCCAAGATTCAGGAAGTTTATCATTAAATTATTTAGTATTCATTTGGCTTAAGATATTAGGCAGTAAGCAAGTCTTAAGTGTCAGGCAGACATATATAGCAGTTGGTGGCAAAAAGTAAAATTATAAAAAGGTATAATTTAATGAATAAGATAATATTTGAACATATAGCAATCTGGACTTCATCTATAGAAACCAGGCACTGAAATTTTCTGTATTATGTACCCAGCATTTATTCATGAATTGACAGAATCATCATTAATAGAATGTGGATATCTACTTACTTAAAATGTTTTTAAAAATGTATTATTTCAATTTCAAATTTTTTATCTAATTTATTTGGTACACAGTATTATTTTGTGTGAGATGTCATTTAAAATTCCATAGCAAATGTACATGTATATCATCATAATTAGCTGATTTGTTCTTTTGCATTTTATCTCTGTCTCTGTAATTGAATAATTAGGATAGTATACCTTTGTACTCCAGGCAATATTCCAAATACTGAAAAATTGGTGACTATATTTCACCTCTTCCTATTACTTCAACAGCCTCCACTACCCTGTTTCCTAACCTGTGGAATAAGCAAGACAAGATGACAGCTCCCTCTGGAGTGTATCAAAACACACCAGAGCAATAAAAACTACGATAGCAAAGATTAAAGTTTCTGACCCCAATCGTGGCACCTCAGCCTTTCAGAGAGCCGCGGGAGAATAGCCTTGCACCTGGCCTCACTGTCTCGCTTCCTCTAGTCAGTGCCCAGGTGTCTCACAAACATTTTGAAACTAAAAAATCTTTCTTACGGAATCGAGCTCCAGGGATGATTTAAATCTTTTAACCCACTGGCAAATATCTCCAACCTGGATGGTTAATCAGCCATTCAGTCAATAAACTTTTGAAGACATAAAAGGAAAAGCTACAGAAGTCTACATGGGAGGCATGGGTAGCATATTAAATGGTCAAAAATATGTTCATATTTAAAAGAGATTGCGATTGAATCCTGGAAATATGGAACACATGCCATCTGAATAGACGTGATCGTATTAAGGATAAACTGACCGCTGACATAGCCATATATTTCCTGTTGTGTTTAAAACATTAGGTTAGGCATAAAGGTGGTTTAACTGTAGAGATTCCCCTCATGGATTTTTGCGTTAAAAATTAGAAATGTAAGTGCAAGCTATCCCTCATGGATATCAATGCATAGAATGAGAATGGTTAAAGCTTGGTACCAGCAGGTGTGGTGCTTACAGAGCAGGACTATCACATGGCCAACTGCAGTTCAAGTCCTGGGCTCAGCAGCTTGAAAATCATACCAGTCACATATGCATACATGCCTAAAATCCCAAGAGGAGAATAAAGAAAGGATTACAGTGTGGCCATCCCTCCTAGGGATTTCTCACTTTGCCTCTTTCTGTGTCTTTTCAGCAAGTGCACATACCACATGGCAAAAAAACTAAAAAACAAAAGCTAAATTTAATAGAAAGGTAGGAATAATCATCATGGAAGAACACAAAAAAAAAATTAACTTTATGAGGAATAATTAAGGTAGGTATTTTAGAAAAAGTTGAATTTGATCAAGGCTTGAGGAACTTGGTTAAGAATTTGTCGATATGAATTGGGCTAAAAAAAGACTAAACATATTTCAGTCCAATTATTTTATGGCCTAAGTCCTAGCCAATCTATTTCTTCTCTGTTTAACTCTAGTAAAATTGTTCTTTACTACTCTTACTTTTAACAAATTAAGTATTTTTCTACTTATCCTTACTGTTTCAAATAATCATTAAGACATTTCAAATGTGTGTGTTGAGAAGGAGAAAGGACAGTAATAAAAAAAGAATATGTATGCTAGTGTTATCTTAATTCTGCAAAACAGAATTTCAAAAACTCCTTTCTAGAATGTCAATACCTGCTGAGGTATAAATGGGTATTCCATTAGAAGTAAAGGATTCTTTGGAAGAATTAAATTTGTGAAAGACTGAATACTACCTAAATCAAGAAATCCATTGGGCTATGGGACCAGCAGTTAGTGTAATGGCTATGTCGCTGAACTCCCACGTAGTTGACCACGGTTTGAGTCTTGGACTCGGTGGCTTAAACTCATGCCGGGCACGTGTGCGTGCATGCCCAAGATCCCAAGAGGAGAATGGAGAAGGGATTGTGGTGTGGCCATCCCCCCTGGGGGGGTGATTTCTCTCTTTCTGTCTCTCTGTCTCTGTCTTTCTGGCGAGATCACGTGCCCTATAGCAAAAACCTCTCCAAAGAAAGAAAGAAAGAAAGAAAGAAATCCATTGGACTAGTGCTGATGGACTAGAGCCTAATAGGAGCACACCACCACCGTGGTCACTACGACTACTGAAACAGAGATGGAAGCCACTGAGACATTAGGAAGAAGTGCTGTGCGTTTACAAGTAAGACGTGATTGATTGATACTGCCTAGCAAATGTAACCAGCAGTGTCTGGGGAAATACAGAAAAGATAGGGTAATTTTGTTAAAATAGAGATCACATCATGTCACTTTGCTAATTAATTCTTTGTAGCGGCTTTTCATCTCAGAGTAAAAGCCAAAAAATTCTTCTTCTGGCCTTTAAGGATGTAAATCTACTATCTGTCTTGATCACTTTTCTCTCTCTTGAAAATACTGTTCTTGCCAAAGTGATCTATTACCAAACTTTGTTATAACTCACTACCCTATTAAAAACTGCCTAAAACTTTCAATTCTCTTTCTCTGTTTAATTCACCTTTATCAAACTTAGCCCTCTCTCATATCCAAAATCCATTTTATTTTTGCTGTCACCTGCAGTAAATTGTCTGCCCCAAGAAAGGGACAGATTCACTTCTATGTTAAAATAATGCCAAATATGTAATAGTTACTCAACTAGAAGTAGAGAACGCAAGATGGGGAGATTACTTAAAAAAGTGTTTTGTAATAGTGAATGTGAGAGGGAATAAGACCTTAGGCTTAAGTAGGAATAAAGAGAAAAGATGAATGTTTATCTGTTATAAATGAAAGTGTGAGAGACAATTAACACCTTCTCTCTAATGTTGGCATACACTCTGACATAGGAGCATAGAACATAAATAAATGACTTTGTTTAGCTATACAAGAAATAAAATGCTCAAATCACAATAAAATTATATGTGAATTCTCAATTTATACGTGTACATTTTGCTTGCAGTGTTTCAAGTAATTTAATAGCTGTTTTCCCTTTGCTTATACTACACAATGTATATTTCTTTAGATTTTTCAATGTTTATTGAGAAAATATGTTACACACTAATTCTGAGAGCACTTGCCTTTGGGTGAACCATTCTTCTATATTATAGAAAAAGCCAGAACTTTATTGTTTGAAATTCTATGAATATATATAGGTCATATTAAACATATAGATTGAGATAAAATTTGTCTCAAAAAGAAAATATTTATCACTTAGTTTAAGAAAGCAAGATGAAGGACAAGTGGCATGATGTTTAAGGAACTGAACTCCCACACGGCTGACCACAGTTCATGTCTCAAACCTGGCAGCTTGCTTTCTCACTTTCCCTTTCTCTCTCTCTCTGTCTCTCTCTACTCAAATGAATAATAATAATCATGGACTTAAAAATTCCTTAAAAAATAAAACAAATAAAAAAGAACGCAAGATGAATGAGCCACATGCCTTCATCTTAAGAGTGCTTTTTTGAAGGACAAAGTGCAAATATAAGTTATTGCAGTCCTTAGACTTAGTGTCTATTTCTTACTGTTTTCTCTTATCAGCTATAGCTGCCCCTTTAATAATATTATTATAACTTGTTACAACATATGGATGTTGAATTAACTTTGTCTCATTGTGACATCTAATTTGATATGTAGGAGCTTTTATTTATTTTATCAGATTTTATCAAAGACAAAAAGTTAAAATAAAGAGCCTCCCTGACATCAAGCCCACTCCAAGGAAATATTGTGAATTAGTACTGACTTGTTTAAAGTCAACTACAGGGGCAGCGGCTTTTATACAGGAAAATGCCAAGCTCTAATAAAGGCGGCTTCTAGGTATGATAATTACAAAATTACATGAAAACATTTATTGGGTTCACAGAAAATCCTGTATGAAATGGAAAACACTGGAGCTGAAATACAGCCAGCTTTGGTAGCAGCATGCAAACAACCTTCAGAGTCAAAAATCATTCAAAAATGTCTAATCCCATAACTGTATCAAAACTGGCAGGTGCTCACTACACAGAACATTAATTTGGAAGATTTAGAGGGGATTTTAAAGATAACCTTCTGTGCTCAATGTTTTAAGAGCAATGTTTCTCAGGATAAGAATACGGAATATTTCATAAGCAGCAGGAAGGATGAATATACAAAATGAGAGCAAGAGAATATTTTCAACCCAAGGGTAATATGCAGTTTTTTTTTAATATCAAAATTCTCTATTAATACTGATGAGCCAGAATCTGGACAAAAATGTGAACATAAGATTAGTATTGTTCCAGTTCATATGCAATAAAAATTATAATAATAACAATGATGGAACATAAGAGGAAGGTGTATAAACAGCAAGAATATGATACTACAATATCGATAAACATGTAGATAAAGATCTTAAGGACAATGTTGACAAAATCCTCTACTTTTGTATCCTGAGAGCTGTCTCCATCCTAATAAACTTTACGGTGTCATGCAAGTCAACTTCACTGCTTTTCATAAGATCTCCAACTCTTACCTGTGTCTTTCAGTGAGTCTTGAATCACTATCTTAACAAATTATATGCCAACAAGAAAAAGGGACTTACAGAAAAGCAAAAATATATATACCGAAAGTGAAAAAAAGTGACCAAAATGTGAAGTATGTATTTGATCTCACTAAGACATGTCAAAAGTGACATAAATCTAATTTAAATTTGTAAGAGTTTGCAGATCGAAGAGGTAAAGGATTTTCTAAAATTATATTATCCCTTAATATTTATCCTTGGTTACATAAACTTGAAAACACCAGATTAAAAAGTTACACAAGAAATCTGTAAAAAGTGACTTAAGGAAACAATGTATCATTGATTACTTATCCAAGGAAAAGAAGCTAAGAGTTTAGAAACTGTCTCCTGATGCTTTTTTTAAGTGTGGACAAAATTCTCTTCCATAGAAAGGACTTTAGAAATGCCATAAGAAAATGAGACAAATTGACAAAAAGTTGTATCTACATCTTTGATATTTCCTACTCTTTTAGTGCTACCTAGAAGTAGACTAAGGTCAGAAAGTGCATACAAAATAACAGTTTAAAATTTATTTC
Source organism: Tupaia belangeri chinensis (assembly GCF_000334495.1). Classification (NCBI taxonomy): domain Eukaryota; kingdom Metazoa; phylum Chordata; class Mammalia; order Scandentia; family Tupaiidae; genus Tupaia; species Tupaia belangeri. The sequence continues at coordinate 197,279 of NW_006204090.1, forward strand.
ATCCTGCTGACTTGGATTCTCTCCTGTGACACACAATACATTGTATATAAAGTCTTATTTCACCTCTTCCTTTCACACCTACAAGTATTGTCAATTTCTACATTAAGTCTTTGTAAGTATCTTCATTTTTCATTTTTAAAACCCGGTTAGTTAGCAAACCCATACCTGAAGCAATCCAACTGATTTTTTGTTGTTCCTACACCTGGATAGTTGAATTTGACAGGAAAAATTACAAAATTCTCAGAAAATTACCTCTACACAGTTCTATCAATGCAATAGGACCATTTACCCTGATCATCAATTCTCTGTGTTGATAAGATTTTTCTCTATTTTCCATAATATCTAATCAAACTATTTCTTATCTCCTCAACCATCCTGCCCTATTACCTTCCTTCTCATTCTCAGATGAAAATCTTATCTCCTACTTCACAGAAATATAATGGTACTCAGAAAAGGATGCATTCAAATTTTGTGGAACCTATCTAAAAAACTAACAGTGTATTATTATTATTATTATTATTATTATTATTATTAGAGGTTTTTGCTATAGGGCGTGTGCGCTTACCAGACAGAAACAGAGAGACAGAAAGCGAGAAATCACCCCCCAGGGGGAAATGGCCACAATCCCTTCTCCTCCATTCTCCTCTCGGGATCTTGGGCATGCATGCACACGCACCCTGCGTGAGTTTTAAGGTCCGGGACGCGAACCGCGGTCGGCTACATGGGCATCCAGCGACATAGCCATGACGCTAACTGCTGGTCCCCACAGTGTATTATTATAACTAATTTCTTTCTCTCATTATGACAGTCAATGTCTCATCCTGACTGATGTTAACTCTTCTGCTAGTTCCCTGAATATCAGGAATACCAGGAATTTCATTCCAACTCTTATTATCTTACTCTTTTTTCCATACTTTCTCCCATTGACTTGTACTTTTGAAAATTCATCACATCTCTCCCATTTTCTCTTCAACCTCAAGACTCTTGAGTTTTATCTTCCTTTCTATTTTGTGCTGCTCAGCTGCTTGAAAAGACATTCAAAATCCTTGTGGCTGCTTCTTCTCTTCCCAGTTACTGTGTAGGCCATTTTATTATAAATGTATCCCCGTATTCATCCACGGAACACACCCTTTGTAAGGAGATTACCATTTTTTCTCTCTGCAATATCCAAAGAATATACCTGTTCTCTGTAGATTTACCTATTCTCTAGGGACTATTTTATGTTGTTGACATGGTCTTCTTGAAGCCAAAATCCCCCAAACTTTCTCTATGTTAAGCTCTTTGGACTAGTCTCCTCTTTAAATATTCCTTTTCCTCCTCCTTACAGATTTGCTTTGGTGAACTAGACAAGAAATGTGTAACTTCTGTTTTGATGACTCTACTGACAGATTTTGTAGAACCTGTCACTCAAGTCACCTAACTCATTTAAGACACTTACAGCATGACATTCTGTATACTAAGCTATGGAAAGATGGGAGTGAAATGTCTTTATTCATTTCTGATTAGGGATCTTCATTTCATTATCACTCACAAAGAAAACTCATTTGTAAGCTTTGGAACCCCAACTTTCCTTTAATGAGTATGATTAGAAAGACACTGTCCAGTGTATATTTATGTCTTTGTAAAGCTGAATGATAAGCAAAAGATTTGATCATAAAGAACATGACTTTGTAATTTTCTTGTTAGGAAAGAATGAGTTTCAAACTAGGAACCTATATCTACAGCACACGTAGTTGACAAAATATTAGAATCTAAAATTTATTTAAAAATTATTTGAACAAGAAACAAAATAGACATGATAGGCAAAATATATAAATGACCATTTTGGAGGAAAGAAAATACAAATTGCCTAAACATACAAAAATGTGTACCTTATTATTACATAAAAAATGAAAATTGAAATTGCAGTGTAAATTAATATTGAATACACGTTCGAAATAAAGATGTGTGACAACAACAACTGTTGGCAAGGATGTCAGCAATGGCAGTTGACATTAACCAACTTTTTAAAAGTTTATTTATTTACTTCTTCCATGAGAGAGACAAAGAAAAACAGAAAGAGATATATCCAAAAGGGAATACCATTGCTGTCTCTCCCTGACTCATTCAGACCCTGGTCAAATACCTGAAACCTCCCCCAGACAGATCAGCCTCCCAGAAAATTCTGTTTTCCTACTGCATCGCTGTCTGTCCCCCACCCCTTGACCCCAAATTAGCTATTTTTTTTCATTTTTTAAAATTTTACATTCAACCACTGTATATCATTATAACATACCAAATGAATTTTCCCACCATGAATACATTGTACATTGGTCCAGTCAAGATATTACTCTACACATTATCATGAACGGATAATTTTTCATTTTTGTACGCTTTAAGTGTTCTGCTTCTTTTTCAAACTCTTGATTCCCTCCCTCTCACCCTCCCTCGCAATAACTAGTTTTAATACTAGGCATCTTCTCTGAGAAATTTTTACTCAAGAAATACCAGTACATGTACATAAGCATGATTAAAATAGTATTACTAATAATAGCAAGGGAATAAGAAAAAGCCTAAGTTCTTATTAATGTTAGAATAGGTGCATTGCAATGTTTTCACATAAAAATATTATGCAACTATGAAATGAATGATATATCGCTATGTACATCAAGACAGATTAAATCTTAAATAATATTACTCATAATGAAGTTCTCCTTATAGAAATAGAGAATAAAATAGTGATTACAGAAGCTGGGAAGAGTAGGGAATTGAAGGGAGATGATGATGTGTGTTGACTAATACAGAATTAGAGTTAAATACGAGGAATGAGCTCTAGTATTCTATCGCACCGTTTGGTAAATATGGTTAGCAATAATTACTGCCTATATCAAAATAGCTTAAAGAAAGGTTTTTAAATCTTCCCAGTACAAAATAATGATAAATGGTTATGATGATGAATATTCTAATTACCCTGTTTGATCATCATGCATTGCATTCGTATAAAAATTACACTGCATCCTGTAAATATGCACAATTGTTATGTGACAATGAAAATAATTTAAAACATACATGTTTTTCTGTAGGAAAAAAAATATGTTCCCTGAAATAAAATCATATATGAAACTCATAATAGAACAAAGTTTTTCTGTATGAGTGTGTGTGTGTGTGTGTGTGTGTGTGTGTACGCATGTGTAGTTTAGGAAAAAAATATGATAATGCTTACATAGCTAGATTTAACATATTGATTATGTTCTCTGTCATTTACTTTTTTTTTTTTAATTTGCAAAGTCTTTTAGTGAAAAGAAAAAGAGAACTATCTCATTTAATGGAAGAAAGTACAAAGCCCAACTGAAGATTTTAAAAGACAGTCTCCTGAGATAGGTAGAATGACTCCTCAGAGAAGCCCATGTCATAATCTTGCAATCTGTGAATGTATTAGATCACAGATCAAAGTGAACTTGAGGGTGGGATTGCATGCAGGATGTAGAGATAGCTAGACTATCCAAGATCAGTGTGGGTGTGCTCAGTGCATCACAGGCATCCTTGAAAGTGGAAAAGCGAGGCATACAGGAGAGTCAGAGAAAACTATGACAATAGAAGAAAGGCACAGAGAGAGGCATGCCTGTTGGCTTTGAAGATAAAGGGAATGTGAGCCAATGAACTCAGAAAGACTTTAGAAGCTGAAATAAAGGCAAGGAAGCAGATTCTCTGCTAGACTATCCAAAATAAATAAATAAATAAATAAATGAAGAACACGATCCTGACAACACTTTGAGTTTAGTCCAATGAAATCCATTTTGAACTTCCAACATTTAGAGCTCTAAGTTAATAAAGTCAAGTTGTTTTAAATCACTATAATTGTGATTTGTTGCAATAGCAATAGGACACATACTGTGTGATGTATGACATGCTTATCTTATTCTAGGCTTCCTTCATATCTAAATGACCCTTAAGAAATGCTGGAAAGTCAAAGAGAAGAAATTACAGCAAATGCACCACTACACCACTATCACTACCACCGCCACTTGCTTTGTGGTTTGCTTGCACAGGGCATTTTGCGAAAATCGACTGTGTGTAGGCAAGGCAGTGGTGCAGCAGTAACACAGATGGACCTACGTGGGAACAGTCCTACATGTGTATCTGGGGACCTCCCTGAGCACAGTGGGCATGTATATGTATGCCCGTGACCAGGGCCAGCAGAGACTAGGGGTAGGTTACAGCAGAAAGACCCTTTTAGGGTGCCTATTATCTGTCTCTTTTACCTATGGAAGAAATAAATTGAATAAGCTTTAAAAAATTGACTAAATGTGTCATATATTTAAGTGCAACAATAAACCCAGAGATCCTGAATCATTGTTCCCCTTTGACAAATAAAAATACTGACTCCAGGACTAGCAGTTAGCGTAATGGCTATGTTGCTGGACTCCCATGTAGTCCAACGTAGTTCAAGTCCTGAACCCAGTGGCTTAAACTCACACCGGGTGCATGTACATGTGTGTCCAAGATCCTGAGAAGAGAAAGGAGAAGGGATTGTGACATGGCTGGCCCCCCGGGGGGCAATTTATTGCTTTCTATCTCTCTGTCTCTGTCTGTCTGGCGAGCGCACGTGACCTAGAGCAAAAATCTCTTCAAAGAAAAAAAAAAAGAAGAAAAAAAAAACACATATACACACAAAAAAAACGCTGACTCCAATGAGTTAAGAGAATTCAGTTAAAATCACATTGTTGGGGATCAGCAGTTAGCATAATGGCCATGTCACTGAACTCCCATGTAGTAGAGCGCAGTTCAAGTCCCGGACCCGGTGGCTTAAATCTCATGCTGGGCGTGTGTGCGTGCATGCCCAAGATCCCGAGAGGAGAATGGAGAAGTGATTGCAGCGTGGCCATCCCCCCGGGGCGTGATTCCTCTTTTTCTGTCTCTCTGTCTCTCTCTGTTTGTCTGACCAGCACACATGCCCTATAGCAAAAACACCTCTCAAAAAAAAAAAATTACTTTGTTGTTTAAATTTAATGTGACCAATTCTATTTAAAAATAAAACTAAATTTCATTTTTGAAATCACAAGTAACAAAATACTGTGCATATTTAATAACTTGATTATAGATTTAAATATATACATTGTTATACTATATACTATAGTTAATATAGTCATGAGTAAGATTACATATAAAAGTATATCATGTTATTGAAAGGCTTCTATATGACGTTTCAACATCTGTAAAAACGTCAATCAATTGTGGGTGGTAAGAAAAATTTACAATCAACTTTTCAGGACTAGTATTCAAAGCCTATCCAGATTAAAGATTTAAATATATACATTGTTATACTATATACTATAGTTAATATAGTCATGAGTAAGATTACATATAAAAGTATATCATGTTATTGAAAGGCTTCTATATGACGTTTCAACATCTGTAAAAACGTCAATCAATTGTGGGTGGTAAGAAAAATTTACAATCAACTTTTCAGGACTAGTATTCAAAGCCTATCCATTGTGATAGAAGGAAAATAAATATCTTGGAATACTTTTAAATTTGCCTTATGCATCTATTGAATTATAGTGAAAATATAGTTTATTCATTGCTTTAAATTTCCCTCAACTAGAATACTATGGGGAGGACATTATCTTGATAACTGAGATTATTTAGATCTAGATTACATTTCTCATTTTTCTGTAAGATTCGGCCGGTATGACATTTTTACTTTGCTTGTCATATAAATCAAATTCTACTGAACTGACAAAAAGAATGAAAACAAGAGTGAGTGAGATCTAGGGCAGAAAATAAAAAAGGGGAGAGAGACAAATATTACCAGCAAGAGTGAGTTTGGATTATTGAGGGAGGAGCAACATGGTAACATTGAGGGTAAAAAGTTAAGTTGCTGGCAATTATTTTCTATTGTAGCATTTATTTTTTCCAAGTTTTACACAATTGTCAAACCAAGCACTGAGGAAAAATGGTTTACAAATGCAGAACTCAAAAAAAAATAATAAGATCAAAAAGAGATCAAAGACAGCATAGAAAAGATTAAGTTTAAAAAGGGGGATGGAGATCAACTTTCCATTTCACTGTTATTTAAAGTCAATTCAAAGGCCACTTTCAACCTGACACAGAAACATGAATTGATTTTAATGGCATCTAAGGAGAAAAAAGATTGCCTCAAACACTCTAACAAAAAGATTCCAAGAGAAGAGTTATGTATACAATGTTGTTATCACACTTGGCTTCAAAGTTGGAACTGTATATTAAGAAAGAAAGTATTTGAAGAAGGAAACATTAGGCTGGGGGTCTTAGAATTCTGCTGTGAAAAAGTCCCCCTATATTATCAAGCACTAAATTTGAGCCCGTCAGTCAATTGTCAGTTTAAAAAGCACATCCTGATAACATGTTTCTATAGAGCATACTCTTGGAGACAAAACTGATAAATTCCCCCGAAAGATACAAGTGTTGAAGTTTAATATAAATATGAGAAGTAGATGTTTACTCGTATTTACTTTTAAGGACCCTGGCAAACAGTTATAAACTTACAAAAATAGAATGAATCTAAATTCGACAAGCATTTGCAGCTTTATGAAAGTTCACATGCCAGGTGTTTGTTCACTTACCCTAATCTTGGTTTTTTTCCTTATGTGTACTTGACCCAATGCTTATCAATTTTCCAGCTGTCAGGATCAAATAAACATAGAAGAGTAAACAAAGGCATATCCACTGCTAAGAAGGCGATGTGATGAGTTTGTACACCAGCAAAGAATCCACAAAGAAAGCAGATTTGCATCAAACAAGACCCTTTATCATTTCACTCTCTGAGAGAAAAATACATTCCATAGTGGAAGCCTGGGACCTTCCTTTTATTGATTTATATAGCATGTGTAATAGAAATTAGTCTGTTTGTGTTACTAAAAATTAATATATGAAAGCGCCTCTAAGTAGATCACATATCACTGGATGTAGCTGTTTTGGCACATGCACAATTGACCTTCAAATCATTTGTTTGGACCCTAGACAATTAAGTTTTTTTCCTTTTTTTTTTTAAGTTGCCAGGTAATGTGCATAAGCATTTTTACTTCATTCCTGAGCCTCCTCCTACTCCAGCTTAACACATCTCTGACTCCAGCACCACTGAGATCAAGAATATGATGGGGACCAGCAGTTAGTGTAATGGCTATGTCGCTGGACTCCCGCGTAGTCGACTGCGATTCACGTCCTGGACCCGATAGCTTAAACTCACGCCAGGCACGTGTGCGTGTGTGCCCAAGATCTCAAGAGGAGAATGGAGGAGAAGCGATTGCGGCGTGGCCATCCCCCCTGGGGGGTGATTTCTCGTTTTCTGTCTCTCTGTCTCTCTCTGTCTGGCGAGTGCACACGCCCCATAGCAAAAATCTCTCCAAAAAAAAAAAAAAAGAAAGAATATGATGAAAATCTTTGACTAGACTTTGGAGAGAAGCTGGTTGAGAGTGGGAAGGCAAGCAGAAGAATAAACTGTGGCAGAGTTTGGAGACCCTGTAAAGTTTACAGATGTGCAGTGCACACTGGGTATAATTCTTAAGAATAGTTTCTTTTTAATTTTTTGTTCTTTTTTTTTTTTTAACCAAACCATTTTTGTTACAGCTACATCAAAACAGATGTATCTGTTAGAGACCATCAGAAAACAGATGGTATCCTCAAAAAGTAATTAGAGAGTTTAACAAAGGGGCTTTTACACATGTGTAGGCAGGGTTGCAGTAAATGACAAGGGATGCTGGAAGATTCAGAAATTAACATTCACGCAAAGGTCATTACCACCAAAGCTCTGAACCCAGAGAGTATAGGTGGAACTGAGCTCGAGTAATCCCCCCTCTTCCCCTCTACACACATATCCAAGTAGTTGAAAGCCAAGGGAACTCTTTCAGTTCTGTTGCTAGAAGACAACTTTTAGGAGCAAAGAAGGAAGACAGTGGGAAGTGGATGTGGGATGGGAGTAAGAATGTCTAGCATAGTTCTGCCCTTTTGCCTCTCAGTATACACTTTATTATAATTGGATGGTTTGGATCTAATTACATTTCTACCTCAAACCTAAGTTAAAACACAAGCCATGCTTAGTGCTCTTTTATATGATAAAAAGTGAAAAACAAACAAATAAAAAATAGTGTGACAGAAAATACATGTTGTTAACAGAAAGCATAGATCATCATTTTAGCAAGAACAGGTTGGTGCTCTCTTACCTTGCTTGGTTTGTTTTTGGATTTGCAGGACCAGGTAATGTCAGGCTCAGATGGGAATTGGGATCCACCATCACCGAATGAATGACCCCTAGCGATCTAGCTTTCAGTTTCTGTTAGAACCCATTAACAAATTTGAAGTAGGTACCCAATCCAAAATTAGAGTAATTGGACCCATCCAAGCATGTGCCCCTCCCCACTGGAGGGAAATGCATGCACAAGCCCCACCTAGAACAAGTCCAGAAAAAGACCTTCTGGACTCAAATAAAAACCCCTCGCTGCAGTTCTTCCTTGGCAACCCATTTTTGGGACCCCTCCTGTCTTGGGAGTACTGTCTTCCCCTCCCTCTCCTTCAGTAAACTCCCTGCTTTGCTATACTTTAAAAAATAATACAAATTTGGAGCTGTTTTTTATTCCAGAGCCCTAGATGTCTACACAACCATTACCAAGTAGTGACTTAGGAGAGGCTAGCATAGTATCTACAACTCCTAGAAACTTCCAGTACCCTAAAACTCAAGTATCAGGGCAGTTTGCCTTCGGCTTAGACTTGCTGTAAAAGGATCTTATATAGAGATTTTCTATACTCCTTCAAAAACAATATAAGAAGTGTGTTCTCTTGGCAACGGCAGCAGCTACCTTATTCACGGAAATGCAGTATTTTCATCAGAAAGAGGTAGCAGATTTTTAAGCAGATTTTCTAAGCAGATTTTCTTGAGAGAGCCTGGAAGAGGTCTTTATTCTTTGCTCCTACCTCGGTTCTCTCTACACCAACCCTCACTTTGCCTTTCTTTATGATTTTCCCAACTCCTTCCTCCCCCAAAAAGCACTTAGCTCATTTTTATGCAAAACATAAGTAAACTGAGGTCAGCAATATAATTCCTGAAATAGGGGATATCTGCTCATTCATTCAGGATAATTACCTCTTCTGCTTTTCTCTCTCAAGGAGAGAGAGGATACTTCAAATGAGAGTGAAAGCTCCATTCTTTCAATGTGACTTGATTTCACTATTTTATTTTATATTGTGAAGTTCTGCACCACAAAATCTTCACAAAGTACTTTAAGAAACTCTGTGGCGTGACGACTTTAGCAGAGATACAACTCACTTTAGATTGGCTGTATTAATTAGAGGATCATGATTGGCAGGGCTAGTTAGATACCATGTCTACTGTATGTATTGCCGCTTAGATAAAAGTGATTGGCTATGCAATAAGGAGCAGTAGGGGTTATGTTGTGAAAGTTTACTCTAGCCATTTGAATATTTAACTTATTGTAGAACTCCTAGGAGATTCCAAGTTTAACTCGACATATGGTCTGTAAATTTAAAATTAAATTTATTTGTATAAATCTGACACAATAGGAGTTAAACTCAAATGAAGGCTATAAGCATATGGTGGATTTACCACTAATTGAGAACCTCGCACTGCAAGTAAGTCGAAAAGGGGTTTAGTAGTTTTACTTTTATTTTTATGACTATATTTAACTGAGCAGATTTATTATGATCTTCCTTGGTTAATATTACCAAGATTGGTGAAAAAGCTTTTTGTTTTTGTTATTGTTTTTAATATTTTCTAAAGCACATTAAGGGAAATAATTTTTCCATTAAGGATTTTTAAGTTTATTTATAGATTTATAGATTTGCTTGCATTTCCATGTATTCATACACAGACACATACATACACACATATATTACTGCCTATCCAATAGATAGTTTCCTTTTTCCATGTTAATAGAACACTAATTTCTATCTGGTAAGAATCTTTAATCTCAGTGAAACCACTATGCACCTTTTATGTTGGGTTGTCAGAAAAGTCATAATATATATATTTTTGTTTTTCTATGAAAATATGCATCATGACTTTTCCAACAACCCGATATTTCTAAGGTGGTTGTGCATAATGAAGTCCTCTCTGTGAGTGACTGCTACAAGTCATATGACAAAGTTCGAATTGATGAGATGTCAAATTAAAATGCTGGACTTTTGTTTTTCACTAGATACACAAAACCCTAAGAACAGAGAGCTTTATTATTTTTTCTACTTTCTTTGAACCTGGACATGATTCTTAATTGTTTATGTTTATCACAGGTGGAAGAGTGAATGAATTCAATGTCCATCAGAAGATTAAAAAGGAGATTTTGGACCAGCTCCATGGTACAACCATAATATGCTACTTAAGTAGTCTGATCCCATATGGCAAATACAGTTCAAATCTTTGGCCCCATCAGCCTGACACATCCCAGGCACATGTACAAGTGCTCAAGTTCCAGTGAGGTGATGGACTGGAGGAAGGAAATTGTGGTGTGACTAGAAGCTGTGAAGGGTGCTATTCTCTCTCTTTCTCTCGCTCTCTCATTCTCACATGTAAATGAACACACTCTATCATAAATAAATAACATTTTTTTAAAGAAGATTTGATGATCTCTGTTTTAGATGTTATGTTCTTCATTTTACCGGATCAGATTATGCATTGCACCTGAAGAAGTTTATAGAATTGGAAGTGATTCTACGTCCACATTATAATGATAAATAAGATACAAGGGATCTTCAAAACGCTTATGGGAAATATATATTATGAAAAAATCATGAATGAATTAAAAATTATTTTTTACCAAAATAAACTTGTACTTTAATTCCATTTTCTGTAAACTTTTAAAAGTCCCCTCATATCTCTCCTATTAGAAACCAATTCTTTCCTTGAATTATATCTCTTCATACCTTTTCAAGAATATTAAATGATCGGTTATTCTTTGTTTCTTATATAACCAATAAGACTTTGATACATGATTGCAATCAAGTATAGTGTATTAAAATATCAAAGTCCTCCATGAAACATATTACTGTTCTCATATATCAGTGATATAATTTTCAGAATAATAATCTATATTCTCTGTCTCTTTTTTCTACCTTGTAGTAGTTTTCTATTGCTCCAGTAGCAAATTATCACAATTCAGTGGCTTAAAATTGCACAACTTCATTGTCCTACAGTTCTGGAGGTCACAATTTCCAAATGGGTTTCCCTGGGTTACTATCAAGGTTTTGGAAGGATTTTTCCTCCTCTAGAGGATAAATTGTTTCTGTGGTTGTCTATTTTTTGATGGATACACACAATCCTAAGCTAATTATCTCCTTTGTCATCTTCAAATCGAGCATTTTTTGAACTTGCTTGCTTTCTTACATCTTCTTTTCTGATTCTGACCCACTAAAAACCTTACTCTTATGAGGACCTTAAGATTACATTGGGTTTATAAAGCAGAATAATCCAAAAAATACTCCTACTTAAAATCCTTAATCACATCTGGAAACTATCTTTCATCACATGAAGTCACATACTCACCTATGAATGACATTAGGACCTGGACAATTTTAGTGGGAGACATTTAATGTACCACATTTATTCTATGAAGTCTTTTTGCTTTGTTTTATTATTTACATGAAAGAGAGAGAGACCCACAATAAGGTGTCATGCTGGAATCATCCTCCAAGCCTTTCCAAGCTTGGATCATGACCATGCATTTGTACAAGGCATGTGCAGGTTGACCTAGAAAATGAACCCCGGTCTTCCCTATGGATGTAGTGTCACAGAGCAGCCAGCCATTCCCTTCACCACTGCAGCTGCCCTCCAGCACACATTAACTCTTCAACCTTCCCTAATCTAGTTTCTACTCCTATCACAAAAACACCCTGATAAAATTCATGGCATTTCTCACTCTGTTAAATTTTAGTCTTCACATTCTTTTACCATTTGAGTGAGTTGACAAATTTTTTATGATGAGTTTTCTTCTTGAAACACTCTCTCTTCTTGGCTGTTGATATTATAGTTTCAAGGATTTACTGGTTCGAAAGTCCTAGGTCTCTCTCTCTCTTTCACACACACACACACACACACACACACATACACACATACAAACCCTCATATTTACGTATTCATTTAGTAATCTATTACAAGTATGAATTTTGTAATCAAGGAGTAAAGAATAAAATATATATTTGAAAAAGATCCAGTATCCATTTTCACATTGGCAGTTCACAAAAGTAAGATCAGGCATTAATGTAAAATATATATTTTACATTACACATATATTTACATTAGGAAAAAAGTCACTGTATTTTTCAAGATTTTAGAATTTAGAATAAGTGAACTGAAATTATTTTTATGGAGGTTCTGAGTCTCCTCATTACTGCCTGACTTGAAAGCTATACAAAAATATTATTTGATAAACTGATCTTCCATTCTTAATCCTAAAGGTACACTGAGTCTCTGAAGTTTATCATACAGAAGTAAAATGGCTCTTGGATAAAGAGAAATAGCACATCTTTGTAACAAAGTCACTTTGTATTGGAAACTGGCATTTCCATTCTAGGAAACTTTAATTCAACTGGCTCTCTGTAAAATAATGAGCCCAAGAGTCAACAGACATTTTTCTCCTATAGCAAAGGTCACAAGCTTTCGGTCGTTCACACTGGAGCTGTTACAGCTTTCAGGTTACAATGTGCCTCTTTTGAAAAGCCTTTCTGTGCTATGACTCCTATGTCTCTGTCTATCAGAGAACAGCATTTTTGAAGGGTGAAGGTGGAACATTCAGGTCCTGAATTTGGACCAGAATCTTACAGAACATTTTATGAACAATTGCAAAATGACATTTGATCATTTTAGGTATTATCTTAGTAGAGATCCATTTCAAGGTTACTATCATTTAGATGAGTAAAACACAGAGCATTGTTTACCAAAAATGCCAGAAATTCAAATTAAATTATGCACTTAAATTGTCATTAAAATATCCAACTGTATTGGGACAGCTAGTGACCTGTTGGCTAAGAAAGCTGGATCTCACATGGCCAACCACAGGGTTCAAATCTCAGACACAGCGGTTTAAAAATCACATGGGGGCATGTGCATACATGCCCCAAATTAATTCTAAGAGGGAGAGATAGAGAAGGCACTGCAGTATGATCATCTCTGTAGAAAGTGCTTCCTTCTGCCCTCTATCTCCCTTTCTCTGGTATGTGCATATGTCATCAGCCAAAATTTTAAAAAATTATTAAGGCATGTTATATTTTTAGGGCTAGTCAAATACTATGAATAAACAAAAAATATTACAAGTGTAACATAAAGTGAACTAAACAGGATCTTCTACTTATAAATTTTGTCCCTGGACACCCCCTGCTTTCTTGCCACCATTGTCTCCTTGTACATTATCTTCTTTTTTTCTTAGGTTTTAGCCATAGAAAATGTTTGCTTATTGGAGAGAGACAGAGAAAGACAAAGAAGGGGAGGAGTGTGAAGGCAACCTCCAGGGGGATGGCCATGCTGCGATCCATTCTCCCCCATGCTCCTCCTAGGATTTTTGCTATGTGTGCACACACGCCCAGCATTATTTTCAAGCTTTCAGCTCTGGGACTCAGAAAACATTTGATCATGTGGTGTCCAGCCACCTTGCCTGCTCTACCATCTGCTAGCCTGATTATCTTAAACTTAACAATTCAAGCTTTATTTATCTGGGTCTGTGGGTACATCTCTAGTATGATTATTCAAAGACAAATATAGTAGATACGTGATGTATTATTTTATTACTCATCATCCATCCTGGGAGTAATTAGGAAGGGCCACAACCTTAGGATTACTTAGGTTAGGAAACAGAAGGATATGATAAAAACGTTGGATGTTTAGAGGGCAAATATTGTCTCAATTTTAATTTTACTGAAGAACTGAGGATAGTTGTTATAAACATTCGAAGTGACCTTATTAAATGGTGAAGTCTGTGGGATCTAGTCTCAAATTAGCAAGAGTCAAATCTGGACTAAAATTTACTAGTTGTGTGAATTTGACTATTAACATCTTTCACCACACTTTTCTGTAAAACATGGATGGTAGTTCATAACATACAGAACTTTGTAAGTATTAGTTATATTAATAATTACAAAACAGAACAGTTCATGGCCAAATTTAATAACAGTAAACTTTAGCAAATATAAAAAATAGTGGATGTTTAGTAATACACATATGGCTCTTAAGCTACACATTCCTCAGACTGGAATCTGCTACGACCATAAACTCAAAATTTTAATACTCAAAATAGTACTTTTAACACTCAAAATAGTACTTATAAATGCACCTTCAGTAATATTCTCTTTTAGTTTTAGCTATGTTTATATGTGAATTTGAAAATTCTATATTTATTTTAAAAATCAATAAATACTTGCCAAGTTGTATTTAAGCGTGTGCCATATTAAGGTCTCATTAAGTATCCGAACTTCACTGACTAGTATAAATTTTGGCTTATGTTCCCATCCCTTTATGCCAAATTAAATACTTTTAATTTAAATTGAACTATTTTAGAATATTTTAGCTCTTGTGTTTTCATGAGATACTTATCTGCTTAGTTAAAACATGTAGTCTACATATGTTTAATTATTTCAAATAACAAAAAATACATAAAATTTTATTACATCATAAAATATACTTTAAAAAATTCTTTATTTTAGTTTTGCTGTTATAACACTTGCACTCACCAGGGAGTGAAAAGTCTCCCCCCAGATAGGGAGATGGCTACACTGAAATCTCTTCTCCAGTCTCATCTTGGGATTTGGGGCATGCGTGCACATGTGCCCAGCATGATTCACAAGATTTGGGACTCAAACCACATAGCTGGCCATGTGGAAACCAGTTGCCTGAACCTCCATGCCACCTGCTGGCCCTCATAAAATATACTTTTATGATTTTTATTTTGATACTGTTTTATATAACTAAAAATTTTTTCAGTCATTTCCCAACCATTAAACTACGTATACTGTTTGTGTGTTTGTTTGTTTGTTTTCCATAGGGCACATTGTTTGCTGGAAAGAAACAGATAAATAGATAGAGACAGAGAATTGGAAAGAGGGAAAGTGAGAAATTACCATCCAGGGAGATAGTCCTACTGCAATCACTTCTCCTTCACTCTCCTTTCATATAAAATATGAACACATGTAATATACATAGAAAATGACTGAATATATAGAAGAAATGTTCTCATAGTCATTTTCTCTTAGTTATGAAACTGAGTATTTATTTAGTATGTAATGAAAAATTATAACTATTCAACCAAAAATCTCAATTCTCACACATATCTATCAAATTCAAGATACAAAGAAATTTATACATACATATATCTACAAGAACTGTTCTAACTATTGGTCTTCAAATTTTTTTTAATCATTATGATGAACTATTTAATATTATGACAAGAAAAATAATCAAATAATAATTCTCAGTATGTTCACTCAATTGATAGTGTAACCAAAAGGAAGGTAGGGCAATTGTAGAACACAACACAACACTAAGATTTAGTTTTATCATAGTAACTTGGAACAATAGGTGATACATGCACAAACTTTGAGACCTTGAACACTGACCTAAAATATTTGCCTCAGGCGTAGTTGTGAGGGATACATGAGTCAGAGTTTGTAAAATACTCAGGACAACGCCTCCCTAAGTAAAGTGGAAACTCCACACACAGCGCACCCAGAAAACACTCTTTAAGCGCACTGCTCTGTGTGTGTGTGGGGGGAAACACTGTTGGAATAAACATCATTCTCTCTTAATACACACATATGAAGATAAACTACAACTGTCTGCACTGCTCTGTGGGCGGGGGGGGAAACACTGTTGGAATAAACACGATTCTCTCTTAATACACACATATGAAGATAAACTACAACTGTCAATGTATTTTTTTTAGAATTGAAGTTATTTTATTTTTGTGCAAAATTTTTTTGAAATCTATGCATAGTTTTTCTTACAATATGCATTTTTTCTTTTCATATTTTTTAATTAATGTATTTTTATTATCATAATTTGTTCTTCAAAATTTCATATAAAACTCAGCTCCTTCACTTAACCTAACTTCTTTGACAGTCCCTAAAAAGGATTATTGAATTAAAACATATCACACATTATTTAAATACCTCTCTTAATTTGTTCTACTATTAATGCATTTTTTTCCTGTGGAATTTCTAAAACTTACATTTGATTAATATGAAAGAAAGATATTGTATGTATCCGCTTAGTATATACCGACTATCTGCACTCTATGGTAGAGATCAAAATATTGGAGGACATAAAAGCAGTGAAAATAGTTAGCAATGATAAGAGAGTGTGAAATGCAGTGGGGGAAAAGAAGACTATAGAGAAAGATAACAAGAGAACAAATAGAGAGGCATGACATTAGTAGGACACAGATACGGTTTATTACCGGTAGATGATAATGTGTATAGTTTTTTCAACTGGATTGATCGGAGAACTATTTCATGTTGAGTAAAGTCTTTTTACAAGCAAAATGATGAATAGTGATTGATGGTTTAAAAAACAATTGGAATAATAATAATAATAATAATTGGGAAAAGAATGGAAAGCTATTGAATGATGAAGATGGGGATTTTAATGTCTCTATATTGACTAATATGCATGGTATTCCTTTTGGTAAAAGAAACGTAATACGCTGTAAAGTTATATGTGATTCAATGTAATATAAATAAGATAATGATAAATAAATAAATAAACTTTTATTCGATTAATTTTATTAAAAAAGAACTTTCAAAGTTTCATAATTGTTATGACCTATAGTATCCATAACATCCTCAAAATATATTGATTAGTTTAGAGTCACATATCTAGTTCACACTCTAACGCTTTGAACTCAAGGAGTTTTCTTATACACTTAATTTAAAGGTATAGCATTGGTTATCTGAATCTAACGTTTGTACTATTAGGGGACTGTACTAAAATTTTATTGACCTTTTTCTTGTTTCCATGAGCACTAGCTTGTGACATATTATAAATTCTGATCATTACGAAGGAGTGATAGGAGAAGACTCAATTGTATTTTACTGTAACATATATATTTTGGTTCCTGGGAATCCATAGTCTCATACACTGGTTTCTACCTCCTGATTTATACTTCATCTAAGAAAATTCTTTTTTAAGAGAATTTAACTTAGAAATATTACTTTTGTTTTTTGAATTGAAGTATATATATATGTGTAGGTGTGTGTGTGTGTGTGTATATAGTTCACATTTTTCTGTTTTTATAATATTTACCTTGAACTAAGCTTTTAGCTTCTTTTTCTATTTATCTCATCTATAAATGTCCTTATCTTCAACATTTATGTGCATTCCCCAGTCAAAACAAACAAATCATTCAAGAACAGTGAAGGCTCTTTAGTCTTAAGTGGATAACTTAATTTCAAGGGATGTTAGAATAAGTTTATGTCATTTCTTTGGTCTTTTAAATTGCTATAAAGGAGTTTGGTAGAAGTGTATTGTATATATATGTATATACTTATATCTAAATATTTTTATTCATTCATCTGTTGACAAATACTTGGACACTTAGTTTGTTTGCATATCTTAGCTATTGTGGATAATGCTGCAATGAACATAGGAGTACAGAAGTTTTTTTTTGAGACAATAATTTAAATTCTTTTGAATATATACCCAGAAGTAACATTGCTGGATTATATATAGTTTCATGTTGAATTTTTGTGAGGAACTTCTAAACTGTTTTCAGCAATGGCTTTATCAATATACATTCCTGACAAAATTGCACAAAAGCTTTCTTTTCCAAAATCTTGTTAAGACTTGTTAACTTTTTTCTTTTTGATAAAGCTATTTTAACATATGTGACATATTTCTGCTGATTTTTTTTTTTACTTTTTTTTTTTTTTGGAGATTTTCGCTATAGGGCACGTGCGCTCGCCAGACAGACAGAGAGAGACATAGAGACAGAAAGCGAGAAATCACCCCCCAGGGGAGATGGTCACGCTGCACTCCCTTCTCCACCATTCTCCTCTTGGGATCTTGGGCACGCACACACATGTGCCCAGTGTGAGTTTTAAGCCACCGGGTCTGGAATGCGAACCGCGGTCGACTACGTGGGAGTCCAGCAACATAGCCATTATGCTAACTGCTGGTTCCCTATTTCTGATGATTTTTGATTTACACTTTCTTTATAAATAAAATAAATTATATATGTAGATATTTTCTATGTAATTTTGTGCACTTTTTAATGTATTTGTTGGCTTTATGTGTATCTTCTCTAGAAGGATGTCTATTCAGGTCTTTTGTGCAGGTTTTTATTAGGCTATTATTATTATTTTCTATTGGGTTGTATAAGCTCATGAAGTACTTTTGATATTAACAATGAATTAGATATGATTTGTAAATATTTTCTCCCAATCTATAGGATGACTTTTCATTTTCTTGATTGTTGTCTTTGCTACAGAAGCTTTTAAGTTTGATGAGATTTCACCAGTTTATTTTTGCTTTTTTTGCACTTTTGCCCAAGATCCCAAGAGGAGAATGGAGGAAAAGGGATTGTGGCTTGGCCATCCCCCTAGGGGTGACTTCTCACTTTCTGTCTCTCTGTCTCTTTCTGTCTCTCTGTCTCTCTCTGTCTTTCTGGCGAGCACACGTGCCTTATAGCAAACCCTCTCAAAAAAAAAAAAAAAAGAAAGAAAAAAAGGAATACTCAATGAGATCTTATGTGAAACACATTTAATGTGTTAAGTAGTTAAATCCAGTCTATTGTCAATAACTTCTAAAAGAAACACTTAAGAATACATTATGTACAATTTAAAGTTTCAATTTTACAAGTATTTAAGAAATACTTTATAAAGTATTTATCATGCTTTAAAAATTGCATTATAAATTCCACTAGATTAAAACCAATATTTATTTATGTTCTCTCTACCCTAAGTTTTAAAAGAAATATTCATCCTCTGAACAATATTATTATTATCAGAAAACTTTTAATAGAATCTGTCACATAAATTATCTAATCATCTTCATTGGCCATGCTACCAAAAGTTTGTAAACATTAACTATTTTTTACTCTCCTTCCTTCTTTCTTCTTTCCTTTTTAAAATATTTATTGAGGATCAACCTATTGAAGACAAACCTCTGGACTGTATTTAGGTATACAATATTGTGCATAACTGACCAGATTTTTTTTTCCTTCCTGGATATCCCAGTTTAAGAGGAATACAATTGTTAATCAAATAGTCATACAACGTTTTGAAATAATAGCAGTAATATTGTGAGTAGAGAGATGCATAACTCTATCAAAGGATAAAATAAGAGAATGTGTTCTATATAGAAGATTTAAGAATATTTTTCTGGAGAGCTGAAAATAGAGCTGAACTGTGTAGGAAGGTTAAGAGTTAATCAGAGGAAGGCACAGGGGAAGAGTGCACAAGAACAGAAATAAAAAGTGAAATATTATTGTGGCAGGAGAGTATGCAAAGCTATGAAATTGGAAAGAATCAGAATAGCTGAGCCAAATTGAATATGAATTGGTGTAAAAACGGAGAAGAAAGACAGGGCCAGCCTGTGTGCAAGGCCTTTTCTAATACATGTGTAGTATGTTGCATCTAATACTATAATAAAGAAAGAGGAATTGGATGTTTTTAAACAAAAGAAAAAGGGATGAATGTTCTACCAGTTCAAAATTGCCTTTGTCTAAATTAGAAAAAGAGGTCTTGGTGGCTAGCAGATGGCGAAGTGGTTATGTCGCCGGATTTCCACCTGGCTGACTACAGTTTGAATCTCAGACCTGGTGGCTTGAAAATCATGCCAGGTGCATGTTTGTGCATGCCCAAGATCCCAGGAAGAGAATGGAAGATAAGCATGACCATCCCGGGTGACTTCTCACTTTCTCTGTCTCTCTCTCTCTCTTCAGCAAGTACACACTCCCTATGGCAAAAAAACCTTTAAAACAAAAACAAAAAAAAGAAAGAAAAGAAAAAGAGATCTACAAAAACCTCACTGGGGACAGCAGATAATGTAGTGATTATGTCACTGGACTCTCATATGCCCAATCGTGGATTGACTCCTGGGCCTGGTGACTTAAAACTCTTGCTGAGCGCTTGTACATGTGTGTCCAAGATCCTAGGAGGGGACTGGAGGAGAAGAGATTGCAGCATGGCCATACCCCCTGGGGAAATATTTCTCATTTTCCCTCTCACTGTCTCTGTGTCCCTCTCTCCAGTGAACACATGTGGCCTAATGCAAAAAACTCTACCAAAAAAAGAAGAGGAGGAGGAGGAGGAGGAAGAAAAGAAGAAGAAGAAGAAGAAGAAGAAGAAGAGGAAACCCTCAAGGTTCTCTGGGGCAAATCTCAAACATCCATATAAATGACTAAGAAAGAAGCTCACTAAAATCATTGAAAACACAACCACAAGCAGTAGTAACTCTAGATGACTGGAAAAGCCTTTATGAAAACATCATTAGACATAGTTGATAAAAAGATGTTAATAGAGGCTACTTTAGAGAAAAGGAAACAATTGGTGACTACTGCCCTGGTACCTACATAAGGAATAACTGCTTTGGATTTAGTATTAGAGATGGGAATGATACTAGATGGATTCAACATCTAATTAGAAGATAAACTGAACAAAACAATGTTATAGGTCAGCTATGGGATGTGAAGAAAAATAATCAAAGATAGCAGCTTAGTTTCTGACTCATCTCTGAGCATGTGCCATTCACTATGACATGAAACACTGGAAGATAATTGGCTTTGGGAAGAAGGGAGAAAAAACTTGATTTCCATTTTTGACCAGTTACTTTGAAGAGGTTCTGTGGACTCACTAGTGAAGTCAAGAGGGCAATGGAGACATAACTCTGAAGCTCAGCAAAGGACATTCAAGTGAAAATAAAACTACAAATCTTTGACTTGCATGTGGATTAATGGCTAGGGGCTTGTAAGAGGCTGCTTTATCAGACAGAAGTAAAGTTAAGAATCTAGAGTTTAGAGTTTGTGGAGAGGATGATTTTTCTGCGAATGTGGCAATGAATAACCAGAATAAAGAAAAAGTGTCACAGAGTCCAAGGAAAGAATGGGTTTAAAGAAGGAAGAGATGGTCAACTGTATTCAATTCTACTGAGCTATCATGTGAAAGGGAAACTTTAAAAAGTCATTTTTAGTTAACTTTTCTAAGAACTGTTTTAACTGAAGTGAGGGAAATAAATCAATTTAGGTTGGAGCAGCCCATCAAATGTGCATGCTAGACGTGGAGGTACATATAAAGATTTCCTGAAAATGTGCTTGAGAAGGCATGTATAGAAATGATGGAGGTATAATATAACTTTTTTTTTTTTTGAGAGGTTTTCACTATAGGGCGCGTGCGCTCGCCAGACAGACAGAGAGAGACATAGAGACAGAAAGCGAGAAATCACCCCCCAGGGGGGGGATGGTCACGCCGCAATCCCTTCTCCTCCATTCTCCTCTCGGGATCTTGGGCACACATGCACACGCGCCCGGCGTGAGTTTTAAGCCACGGGGTCCGGGACACGAACCGCGGTCGACTACGTGGGAGTTCAGCGACATAGCCATTACGCTAACTGCTGGTTCCCTAATATAACTTTAATAATTAGTTTTTTTAAACTTTATTGGCTTATTATTTTTTGTTTGTATTTAAAGTGAGATTCTCCAGCCTGTATAAAATAATAATCATCCCAACTGTTTTCAACCTTTATACCCTTGTATTAAATACCTTAATTATTAGAGTATACTACAGTTATTTCAGTAAGGCAGATATATGGTTATCAAAATCAGAAGGAAAATTAAATAAGTAGTATAACATCTGGACTTTGAAAATTTGTTAGAATATTACTGGAGTGAGGAGAAAAGGGAACTGGTAGCGAAATCTTTGATCCAATACTTGGAGACTGGTGAGATGCCTGCTCTAATAAGTTTCTTGTTTCAGAGTTATGATATATAAGATTGGGAAAATAAAGATACTTTATTAGTAGAAAGTCTTAAATTCCAACATAAAACTCCATGGAAGAGAAACTGGAACATAAAAGACAGGGGTGATGGAAAGATTCCTGTGTTAAGACAGCTGTCAAAACCTTCCTAATGAAACCTCGCAATCTTGGTGTAATTCTGATGCATACATGCCTAGAAGCTGTCAGAGTTCCATGCACCTGATAGTGTCACTGTTCTTGTAAAGGTCAATAAATACTGTGGAGAGCTCTTGCTGTTTCTTCTTGTCCTTCTCTCAGGCTTGGGGTGCAGTCAAGATTATTGGGGCAGCTCTTGGAAATTTAAACCCATATAGAAATTATCTTAGGCTCGAGAATATCTGCACCTGGAATTCGTAGTAACTCTTCCACATTAGCCTACAAATTTAAATTAAAAAGCAAATTTATAAAAGTACATTTTTTAAATGTGTTTTAAAGCAATATAAGTACAAAAAAAGAGTCTTTTTTTTTTTTTTTTAGAGAGTTTTGCTATAGGGCGCATGCTCTTGCCAGACAGACAGAGAGAGACAGAGAGACAGAAAGCAAGAAATCACCCCCTCCCCCAGGGGGGATGGCCACGCCACAATCCTTTCTCCTCCATTCTCCTCTAGGGATCTTGGGCACGCACGCACACATGCCCGGCGTGAGTTTTAAGCCACTGCATCCGGGACGCGAACCACAGTCGACTACGTGGGAGTCCAGCGACATAGCCATTACGCTAACTGCTGATCCCCACAAAAGATTCTTGAAATAAAATTTAAAGGATAAAAAATTAAAATTCATATTTCTCCCATCTGTGAAAATAATGGTTGAAAATATAAATGATAAACTCTACTCTTTATTTTTTGATATTTATAATATTCAGATAATGATAAGTAAATCTTGCATCTTGAAATTTTTATAAATGTAAGATGAAATATATCTTCCCATTTGACCAATGATTGCTTCCTTTATGGTTTCAGTTTAAGCACTGTTAATATTTTGGCACATTCCGATAGATTTTTTTAAAAAGTTTTTTATGTAGGGCATGTGTGCTCAACAGAGACAGAGAGAAGGACATTGAGAAATCACCCCACAGGGAGGATGGTCACTCTGTGAACCCTCCTCCATTCTCCTCTTAGGATCTTGGGGATGTTATGCATTTGAGCCAGTGTAATTCTTTTATTATTATGACTATTATTTTATAGAGATTTTTGCTATAGGGCACATGTGCTCGCCAGGGAGACAGAGAATGACAGAGAGACAGAAAAAAAAGAGATCACTGTCCAGGAGGCATGGCCACTCCATAGTCCTTTTTTTACCATTCACCCCCTGGGATCTTCGGCCTGAACACACACATGCCTGGTGTGAGTTTGAAGCCACCGGGTCTGGGATTTGAACTGAGGTCAGCCATGTGGGAATCCAGCAACATAAATGCTATGTCATCTGCTGGTCCCTCACCAGGTATGATTCTTAAGCCACTGGGTCCCAGGCTCGAGCTGTGAAATCAACCACATAGGACTCAGTGCCTTAACCTCCACTCTGCCTGGTGATCCATTCTAATACAATGTTTAGAAAAAAAATTATTAAACATAAAACAATAGTTAAGAACAAGGAGTTAAAAGAAAGTTTTGTTTCTATTTTTATAATTTTTTAAAACTTTCTTTAAGGAATTATTTTACTTAAATTTATTTATTTACTTATTTTAATTTGAACAAGGAGAGACAGAGTATGTGAGAGAGAGAAGGAAAGCAAGAAAGCAAGCCATCAGTTCCAGGACTCAAACCACAGTTGGCTATGTGGGAGTCCAGTGCCCTTAACCACCATGGCACCTGCCAGATCCTAAAATAAGTTTTGTTTCTACACTTGTTACTTTCCTCTGTACTAATTAGATGTTATTTTTTCACCTCAATTCTAAATTTTTTTAAATTTTTAGAGAGATTTTTGCTATAGGTACTTGCCCTTGTTGGACAGACAGAAAAAGACAAAGAGACAGGAAAAGAGAAATCATCTTCCAGAGGGGATGGCCACTTTGAATCCCTTCTCCTCTATTCTTCCCTTGGGATCTTGGGCACTCATGCACACACACCTGGCATGAATTTTAGGTGGTCAGGTCTGGGACTGGAACCTCAGTCAACTACATGGGAGTCCAGTGACATAACCATTATGCCATCTGCTGGTCCCTCAATGCTTCACTTTCAATATAGACATGTTTCAGAGATGTAGCCAGCTTTCTTAGTATTTGTTGTTAGAAAGAACAATCTATTATGCTCTTGTTAATAATGTAATGTCATCATTTTTAATTTGTGCTCATTTTATATGTAAGAAATATCTCATTGTAATATATTTGTTTACTAATTTGGCATACTGTTTTTAGCCTGGAAGTCTGGTATTTAAAGCTAATTTTCTGAATCAATTATGCATGTTACCTACCATTTTTATTTTAGGATGTTTGTTTTGTTCAAATTAAAAACAAATTATAGCCTGTAAAATTAACTCTTTATCTGTCATATGTATTCCATTGTTTATTGAGTGTATTGTTTGCAAAATATTATGCATATATCATTTTTTCTTATAAATACTTTTTATACAAGAAGTATTTTAAAAGTTTATGGAAGATGCATATTATGAAAAAACTTCATGGATTTAAAAATTTTGCACCAAAATAAACTTTTACTTTTATTTTTCCACAAACTTTTGAAATCTTTTTTGCCTAAACACATGTGCATGAGCACATGCAATTACACACACTCTTACACTCACACACACCACACACATACACAGACTATCCCTGATTTGTGATGATCCAACCCAGGAATTTTTAACTTTCTGATGGTGTGAAAGTGATATGCATTCAGTCGAAACCATACTTTAAATTTTAAATTTTGATCTCTTCTAAGGCTACCTATATGTGTTACCATACTCCTGTAGCTGGGTGGCAGCAGTAAACACCATCTTCCTGTTAGCCATGCACTCAGGAGGGTAAACAACTGATACCCTACATTGTATTGCATTGTCAGTATTCTTTGGATATTGTGTTTTTTATTTGTACATCCCAGAATGTCTACAAAAAAAAATTTTTTTTTCAGTTTTCTATAGGTCAGAGAGACAGAGGGAAAGTGAGAAATCACCCCTAGGGAAGATGTTTGTGCCACAGTCCCTTCTAGTCCAATGTCCTCCTGGGATTTGGGGCATGCACGCCCATGTGCCTGGTGTGATTTATAAGCCACCAGGTCCAGGAGCTCAACCACAGATTCAGCCATGTGGGATCTAGCATCTTAACCCCCAGCTACCTACTGGCCCCTAAACATCCATTTCTAACTTATAGTAGTTTCAACTTACTATGTGTTTGTCATAATATAATGCATCATAAATTCAGTGTGTGTATGTGTAATTTTTCTTCAGCACAGAAAGTCCTCCTAACAAACAATATTATAAATCTAATTTGAGGAGCCAGCAGATGGCATAATGGTTACGTTGTTGGACTCAGACATGGCAGATCAAGATTTGAGTTCCATACATGGTGGCTTGAAACTCATGCCAGATGTGTGTGCATGTGTGCCCAAGATCCTAGGAGGAGATTGGAGGAGAAGATATTGTGACATGGACATGCTCCCTGGTGGAGGGGTGTGGATTTCTCACTTTCCCACTCACTGTCTCTTTGTCTCTCGTTCTCACTCCAGCGAGCGCACATACCCTAAGGCAAAAACCTCTAAAAAAACCAATTTGATTTCTTTGATTCCTTATTAATTTACTCATATTATATATAATGTTCAGATCCATTCAAAATTGCTTTTAGTATCAGATAAGTAGGTACACAAGTTTATTAGTTTTTATTTAGCTGAAGCATTAATCCAGCAACGTTTTGTTGAAATGCATCAGAAATTGTTGTTTCCTTTATCAATGAAATATTTTGATACTTCATGGTCAATTCTGTTTAATATTATTATTTATTTTTATTATTTTCTACTTAGATCACAATTCAGTTATGTCTTCATATTATATTTTAAACTCTAGCAAACCTCTGAATAATATTTTCTTTGATTATTTTATACATATACTCTTGTCTGTTCATTCCACAACATACATTTTAGAATCATTTATCAAATTTGAGGAGAAAGCATTCTTTTTTTTTTTTTTTTGGAGAGATTTTCACTGCAGGGCGCGTGCGCTCGCCAGACAGAGAGAGACATAGAGACAGAAAGCGAGAAATCACCCCCCAGGGGGGATGGTCACGCCACAATCCCTTCTCCTCCATTCTCCTCTCGGGATCTTGGGCACACATGCACACGCGCCTGGCGTGAGTTTTAAGCCACCGGGTCCAGGACACGAACCACGATCGACTACGTGGGAGTCCAGCGACATAGCCATTATGCTAACTGCTGGTTCCTGGGAGAAAGCATTCTATAGTAAACCTGGATTAATTTTGTCTTAATTTATTAAATAACTTGGGGACAATTGAACTCTTTATAAAAATTATTTCTCAATTAATAACATGTTAAGTCTTTCTATTTATTTCTTTTAAAACATTTCCACAGATAAAATTCTACATTTTTCTCTAACGAGATATGTAAAATTTCTCAGTATGTTTATATCTGTTTATTTTGTTATAGATGCTATGTCAGAGTTTTTTTCTCTTATATGTTCTAGCTGATTAATCTATATAACATAGGTGGTAAAAAGTGGAGTTAAAAGAGAAAAAATAATGCCCCTACTCAGTTTGAACAAGATCATATCTTGGTTTTTCTACTTTCCACTTAAGGAAAATCATCTAATCTTTGAATATAAGTTAACTCATCTGTAAAATTAAGGTAATAAAATAATTACCACCTCATTGGGCTATGATATGGATTAGATGAGTTTATATTGTCAAAGGATTTAGTAAAGTATATATTTTCTACAAAGCTCTTAATAGATGCTGGAAATTGTGTCAGGAATGCTTCTTATTGCAGTGTGAATATTTTGTAACTGAGTTGCTTAATGACATATCTTTTTTGCTAAATCTTTAAATTCAACTTTATGTTTAATATTTTTTCTGTTCTTTCTATAAAATAATGCTAATTTGTATTTTCAAGGGCTATACCTTTAATATCTGATTCCTGTGCAGCACTATTCTTTTTTCTTCTTCTTCTTTTTTTTCCTCTTTGCTAGAGGGGCCATGCATGCACCAGGGAGAGAGAAAGTGAGAAAGCACACTCTATGAGAGATGGTCATAATGTAATCCCTTCTCTTCTACCTCTCCTTTTGGGATTGTGGCACACACATACTTATGCCTCATGCATTTTGGATGGTCATAATGTAATCCCTTCTCTTCCACCTCTCCTTTTGAGATTTTGGCACACACATACTTATGCCTCATGCGTTTTTTTTTTTCTTTTTTTTTTTGAGAGGTTTTTCGCTATAGGGCGTGTGCGCTCGCCAGACAGACAGAGACATAGAGACAGAAAGCGAGAAATCATCCCCCAGGGGGGATGGTCACGCCACAATCCCTTCTCCTCCATTCTCCTCTTGGGATCTTGGGCACGCACACACACGCGCCCGGCGTGAGTTTTAAGCCACCGGGTCCGGGACGCGAACCGCGGTCGACTACATGGAAGACCAGCGACATAGCCATTACACTAACTGCTGGTTCCCAGCCTGATGTGTTTTTCAAGACACTAAATCCACAGTTGACTATGTGGGATCCAGACATCTTAATCACCATACCACAACCTAGCCCATGTGGTACTATGTATTTCTGGAAATTATGTAATATGTATTAGTTTAAATAACACTTTTCAATTGGAGTCCTGTCAAGGGGAGAGGAAAGAATGCATGCTCAAACTGAGTGTCATATGAGGATTAATTCAGAGGTTATTTATAAATTCATGGTTGGGCAGTAGGAAAACAAGATACAGTGGATTACCAGGTCTAGTAGCAGTGGGGGTGCTTATACCACCATTACTGCTAATGATACAAGGGAGGAAGTAGTTACCAAGTCCTGGAAAAAGATAAAAACTACAATAGAAATGCAATCAGACTTGAGTGACCCTAACTGAAGAGATGATATCTCTCAACATAGCTCTCTCCCGTTCTCTAAAACTACTTCTGGTATTCACCTTCAGGAAAACCTAACAGTAAGTCTGAAGATAAAGGTATCCTTGATATTGTGTATTTGGGTTGACCTTAAAGGACACAGAGCAGAAGAGGTATCTAAAAAAAAAAGTGAGAGACTTCCAGTTGCCAGACATTGCCACATACCGACACTGGTATATTTCTACTCTCCCACAATTAAATATGATATTAATATAAAGGTTCTCTATCACTTAAAGAAATACTACTCTATACTAATTTTTTGAGACTTTTTTGCTATAGGGCACGTGTGCTCACCAGACAGACAGAGAGAGAGAGACAGAGAGATAGAAAGCGAGAAATCACCCCCCAAGGGGAATGACCACGCCGCAATCCCTTCTCCTCCATTCTCCTCTCAGGATCTTGGGCACGCACACACACGCGCCTGGAGTGAATTTAAGCCACTGGGTTCGGGACTCAAACCGCGGTCGACTACGTGAGAGTCCAGTGACATAGCCATTACGCTAACTGCTGGTCCCTATACTAATTATTTTTAATTAATCAGAAATAGATGTTCAGTTTCTTCAAACTTTTGATTTTATATCTTCCTAGAGCCTCTTATAGACCAAGCGCTTAGCAGGTAGGCAATATGCAGTAGAAGTTTATTTAGAGTTAGTTCCTGCCTATATAAAACTTACTAAAATGTGATGAAGCTGACAAAATAAAATAAGAAATTCAGTCTACATATAAATGATTTCAAAATCCAAAGTACTGACAAGAAAACTATGTGTTGAAATGGAGAAAAATTTTGGTGGAAGGTGAAGGAGGAATGTAAGGAGTATAATTTACTTTGTTTCTCAGGTAAGATGTTCAGAAGGTTTAACAACAGAAACAGATCAGACAAAATATGAAGAAAATCATTTGAGAAATTTTATACCCAGGAATCCCAGATGGGGGCAGATTTAAGGTTGTAAACTGAAAAGTGAAAGTCTGGCCAAGCTGATTATAATGTACTGGGTCAGAGGAAGAGAAAATGAGTTGAACAGAGATGCAGGGTCCAGTCATGTACAGGCAATATTTATGACAATGAGATTTTATTTTATAGTCATAGAAGTCATTTGCCCCTTATTTTTCCACATGTCCTTGTCAATTATGCAGGAAATAACATTTAAAATTATCTTCAAATGATATCATTTGAAGTACCCAACCACAGCAATGACTTCTACTGCTGCCATCTTGTTTCTAATCTCAACTTTTCTTCACTGCCCTCCTCCTCGAGCCCACCACCACGTATGTGCTTGTTCTACTCCACACAGAGACAGCCTTCTCAGAGGAGAGTAAATGTAATTATAAGTTTTTTAAAAAAATGTTTTGCTATAGGATACCTACACTTGCTGGAAAGACATAGAGAAACAGATGGGAAGCGAGAAATAACTCCCCAGGGGGGATGGCCATGCTGCAGTCCTTTCCCCTCCATTCTCTTCTTGGCATTTTGGGCACACATGCACACGTGCCTGGCATGAGTTTTTTAAGCCACCAGATTCAGCACTCAAGCCATGGTTAACTACATGGGAGTCCAGTGACGTAACCATTACATCATCTGCTGCTCCCAGAAAGTGACCTTTAAAGATTGTTTTCACAGGGGCCAACGAGTGGCTTAGCAGTTACATCACCGGACTCCCACATGGCCAACTATGGATTAAGTCCCAGACCTGGTGGATTGAAACATATGTCAGGCACGTGTTCATGTGTGCCCAAGATCCTGGAAGAATAGAGAAGGGATTCAGGTGCTGCCATGCCTCCTAGGAAGTGATTTCTTAACTTTTCTCTCACTGTCGCTGTCTCTTCAGCAAGCACACTT
The DNA here is from genome assembly GCF_000334495.1 of Tupaia belangeri chinensis. Classification (NCBI taxonomy): domain Eukaryota; kingdom Metazoa; phylum Chordata; class Mammalia; order Scandentia; family Tupaiidae; genus Tupaia; species Tupaia belangeri. The sequence continues at coordinate 227,125 of NW_006204090.1, forward strand.
GTCCTAAGGCAAAAACTACTTAAAAAATGCTTTTATATTCATTTGGGATATTATTTCTGTCTTATTTATTGACTTTATTGTGAAAAGTCTTCCTGAAGACTGGTTACGTTGATTTGTCTTATACTCATTACATACTTTTACCTATTTAATCCTACGGTTTGTAACTTGAGGCAGAGTTTCATGGCTGTTATATAATTACTGAGCCTACAAACTAAACATTTTGTCTTATATAATTTTTTAGACAGGTTATTTTAGATGTCGTGATACTCTGGAACAGGATTTGTGTCCTGAATGAATGTAGAAGGTATTCTGTTGTTTTAATTATAGAATCACATACCCATTGTATAACCATTTGATTCATTTTGTTGTGTGAATGTCATTCTTTCTATCTCAAAATTTCACCTAATTTTTATATTGAAGTTCACATTTCATACGAGTTTTTGAATATAACATTGAAAGGAAATCGTTGATATACTATTATCATATTTCCTAGTATCCTTTGCATTCATGCAAACTCAATACTCATAGTCATAATTTTGATTCAATAACATCACATCAAATATCTCTAAATGAACCTAAATTATGAATAAGAAAATCAGAAAAGAATAAAGAAAGACTAGTAAGTGGTAATCAGCCTTCTAAAGAGCACTATTCATCGCTTGCCATTGTTCTCTCTCTTTGTTGTCTCTTAATATACAAGCAGATTTTATTATGCAAAACTTTAAAAAAGTGATTCAGTAGCCAGTCAAATCGATTTATTATTCATCTTTCATTTAATAAAATACCACTCTCAATTCAGAAAACTCCAATTTTCTAAAAATGCAGTTTGGTCCCTTTCCCCCACTTTCATCATAGCAAAGACATTAACATAAACAACAATTAGATGGTTCAACATGCAGTAGACAAATTACTGACTTCCATTAAAGTCAGTTTATGACCCTCTCGAGCAAGGCATCTTTGCAGCAAACTATTGTGAGACCCAATTTAAGACTTAGGATTTTTCTGCTTCATTTGTACAACACATCCCCTTAGGTAATTCTATCTGTGCCACTAACATAAATCAAGATAATTCTGTGATATGGGTTTATATTACAGTTTCTTATGTGCTTATTCCTTGCTGGCCCAGGTCTCTGAAACTTTTTTTTTTTTAAATGCAATGTAAACTGACAGCTTGCCCTAAGGGTTTCTTTCTTTGAGGAGCAATGACTAGAGGCTGTATTTTATTTTTGTAGCCTCAGAAATAAATTTGTAAATTGATTAAACTAAAGTGCATATATCTTATAACTAGAAAAGAAAAACATGAATTCCTAATGGACTCTGCCAGAATAGATTTGGGCTTTTAGTTACAGAGATTTAGTAAAATGTATAAATATTAATTGGTGTATCAAAACAAAATAAATTATGGTCTAAATCCAAATGAAGACAGTAGCCTTTAGAGAAATGAATCAAATCGTATTTTTTAGAACATTTCATTCTTTTTTAAAATTTAAAGCTGAATCAGGAACACCAAGGACTGCCCTGTATTTGAACTGTCTTTCAAAATATGATGGATAAACTGATCAGATAATTTATTTAAGGACATTCTTGTGCTGTGTACATAGTTTATAGTCCACATCTACATAATTATTTATTATTACTTCAGCACATTTCACAAAATGTAAATGAGAAAACATAAATAAAGGAAGAGTATGTACATGAAATCATATTTTTCCAGCATGTAAGTCACATACAAATAATCCAGGAAACAAGGGTACAAGTATACAATTGAGAAGGTATAAAGCAGGGACAAATTGGTAAAAATAAACAAAAGAAATTTAAATAAATGAAAAGTATAGGGTAAAATTTTTATCTTTGGCACAAAAGCAGATTTGAGTGAACACTATCAGTCACTGACAAAGATCTGAGTTAGCTTTGCTAAAAATACTGATAAAAACATTTAAAGGTACACCAAAGAGTTCACAGGGAGATGAATGTGGCTAAATAAAATCTGGCATATACATCCAATGGACTACTCAGTTTGAAAAAAAGACTGAAATTATGTCACTTGCTATAGCATTAATGAACCTGAGGACAATATATAAAATAAGCCAGACCCAGAAAGATAAATATAGCATAATTTCACTTCTATTATATATATATAGTATTCAATCTAATAAAAGTAGAATACAATAGTGATTACCAAGTATTGGGGTGTGGGGGAATGAGGAATTGTTTTCAATGAGTATTAAAGTTTCAGGTATGAGAGATGCCTATATTCTGAAGACCTGCCATACAATATAAATTCTAAAGTTAGACATCTGGTATTGTGTACTTCAAAATTTATTGAGAGAGCAGATCTCATGTTAAGAGTTCTTGCCAGGGCTGGCAGGTGGTGTGGTGGTTAAGGACGCTGGACTCCCACATGACCAACCGTGGTTTGAGTCCTGGACCTGGCGGCTCGCTATCTCACTTTTCCTCTCTCTCACTTGCTCTGTCCTTGTCTGTTCAAATTAGAATAAATAAATAAATTAGAATAAATAATTAATAAAAAAGAGTTCTTGCCACAGAAAAATGGATGTGGATACAAAATGTTTTTGTATCATAATAATTTTAATGTTGGATGTGTCTATTACCTTGATCAAGGGAATAATATCACTGTGTTTGTGTATATCCAAAGTAATCACATGGCATAAGTAATGAATTTGAGTGCGATTCTTAGTATAGCAACTATTCCTCAAGAAAGCTGTTATAAAAAGGAGGAGAGAGAAAAATAGAAAGAGACAGAAACTTAAACAATAAAAATGCAAGGGAGAAATATGGCATAAAGATGTGCCGTAATACACCAAAGCATGCATTTACAGACTTACACTAAATAAGAATCGATTAGTGTATGGAGCATCATGCAGAAAAGACAGACTATGCACAGGGAAGTTTGGAAGATTGAACTTTTCTAAAGTAAATATGCAAACTGAGTGAGGATCCAAAAATCTTTCATGATACCATTATCGACATTTCTTTTCAATTTAAATTTTGAACATACAGCTTTAACAAGCACACGTTTTGAAGTATTGCTGTTTTTGTCCTACAGGATACATTTAAATTTAATGGGACTTGTACATAGTCTTTCTTGCTATTGGATAATGTGTAATTTTATTAACCAATGGCAATAGATATGCTATTATCATTTAATCAGAATGGTCATATACAATCACTATTTTCTTTTATTATTTACAGTATTCTAATTATTTTCATTTCTTATTGTGAAAACAATAAAATGAAAATTGTTATAATGTGAATGCCTCATATGTGCCATAAGGTTTCAAGAAAGTATTGAATATTTAGTAAATTTACACAAACTCAATATAAACATTTTCTAGGTTTACAAAACCTGAACTTCTATGTTGTCAAAAGCAGCAGTGTGTTATGGCTCTCAATAAAAGCAGTTTTGAAATCAACAGTCACATTCTTTTATCAAGTGATATGGTGTTAATAAACATTAGAAGATATTTTGTGCCTGGATGTCAAGTACTGAGAAACGATACTGTGCCCTCGAATATGTTCTTAATATTAGTTGACTGATAAAGTCACTGCAGTTGGCATTTATTGCCATGAACTATAGGACTTCACTTTATCACTCAGACTAGATCACAATGTTCCAACAGCTACAATCTGTTAACTCTAATCCAAATAGCTAAAATGCCCTTAAAGGAAGCATTACTTGCCTCTGAAGGTTCTCTAGCAATTTTGGAGATTTCATAAACCTTGGTAAAGCTCAAAATCAGTTATTGGATTGATACTGAATTAATTGTGAAATAGAAAAAGAACGTTTTTCTTCCTTTTTCACAGGAACTGTCCCGTGTATCCTATACTATTTGTAAGAGATGTATGTGTATTCTAATAAAAATCGTGATTCCCTATTTGATTACTCTTTCATATTACCAACGTAGAATATTCTAATTGTAATAGATAAATAAATCACACAATAAAATTAAGCACTAACCTACTCTCTTCCTTTCTATCTCCCACTTCATAAGGGGAAAATAGCTAGAAGGTGCATTTTTTTCCAGGCAATTTTCTATATCCATGAAAACACATATATGTATGCACATAAAAGATTATTTTTACCAACTTTCCCTCTATTATGCATATTACTCTGCAATTTGTTTCTTTTAGAGGACATTATATTTATATATAAATGCCCTTTTAAATTTATTTACATTGATGGATATGCCATTATTTATTTAGGCAATTTCTTATTTATAGTTATAAAGAATGCTTTTCTAAAATTACTTGAAGAACGATTGCAGAAAATATCTTTAAATTCATATGTTTATATATTGGAGTTTTC
>NW_006204090.1:232657-248780 GCF_000334495.1 Tupaia belangeri chinensis
CTTTCCCTAGTGTGTTACAAAGTGAGATGGTGGGGTCTAATGGAATGCATAGTTTATGTTCTACCAGATTATTCCTCAGAAAGGTTGTTGTGATGAGCACTTTCATCAGAAAGGTATAATGAGATCTCGTTTTGATCACCTTCACCAGCATTGGACACTCTTAATCTTTAATTTATTCCCCAAACTGAACAATGGAAGCTATTTATCCTTACTTAACTTTTACTTTGTTAACAAAGTTGTCAAACATATTTTATATACTTAATAAAAATTTGAGTGGACAAAGCTCGTCTACTCTGTACATTCTTGTCACAGCCTTTATTAGGTCTTCTATTTGGTTAATATCTTTTTATCATGGATTTGTAGTATCTACTGAAATGTTAAAATACAATTTCCCTGCTTTTTTCTTCTATACATGTTAGATATTTTCTTGTAGTAACTTTATTAATTTATTTGGTTTGTTATCTGATTCAGAAATTTTTAATTTCTTGAACTCAAATATATTATAGATTTATTTTCATTTCTTTTTTAAAAAATATTTATTTAATTTTACTTACTATTACTATTATTAATTTGCTGTAGGGTATATGCACTCATCAGGGAGGGAAAGAAAGTTAAAGAGAAAGAAAGTGAGAAAGCAAGTCACAAGGGGTCTGGGACTCAAACCACAGTCAGCCATGTGGGAGTCCAGCACCTTAACCACCATACCTGCAGGCCCCAGATTTATTTTCATTCTATCTACTGTTTTATAAAATGTCTTTCTGAATTTTTTAAATTTGAATTTCAGTCTTTTTAAAGTTTAATTTTAAATATGCTATTGCATAATAGTTTCACTTTACCTTTCTTTTTTCAGAAACAGTCAATAATGCTCACTTGATAATGTTATTTGATTTACACACATTTTCAGTTTTGTATTTATAAAGATAAAATATTTTCAGTATCCATACCAAACTGAGAGATCAATATGTCTTACATGACACTATTTTTTTTTTTAATTTTATTACTTATTTCTCTGTTTCCTGGGCCCTAGGGTCCTGAAAATACGTACTCCTCTTAGAGAAAATCGCTGTGCATTACTAATCACCTGTAACTCTGATCTTTGTTTTGGGTGTTGTTGCTTGGAGAAGGAGAAGGAGCAAAGTGCATGTGGTGTGGGTGTGGGTGTGTATATGTGTCTAGCTCTCTCTTTTTCTTTCATTTTGAACTGCCATAGATTCTGACACTGTAAAGGGTTTTGTCCCAACTCAGACTTTATCAGGAGGTTCTGTTTGCTATCTTCTATTTTCTGCCTAACACTGTAACTCTGTCCTGGCTACCTTAGCACAGCTAATATTTTTTTAAATTTATTTATCATCATAATTGTGTTTATATTACATCAAATCACATATAACTTTACAGTGTAATACATTGCTTTTTCAAAAGGGAATGCCATGCATGTCAGTCACTACAGAGACATTATCTTTTCATTTTTTCCCCAATCATTATTACTATTATTATTCCAATTATTTCTTTAACCAGTCAATCACTATTTCTCATTTTGCTTGTAAAAAGACTTTACCCATCATGAAATACTTCTCAGACCAATCCAGTTGAGAATACTATACATGTCATCATCAACAGGTAATAAACCATATCTGTGTCCCACTAATGCCATGCCTCTCTATTTGTTCTCTTGCTATCTTTCTCTGTCCTCTTCTCTTCACTCCCCCCATTCCACACTGTCTTATCCTTGTTAAGTATTTTCACTACTTTTATGTCCTCCTGTATTTCGCTCTCTACCATAGAGTGCAGATAGTCAGTATATATTAAGTGAATACATACAATATCTTTCTTTCATAGCCTGGCTTACTTCACTCAGCAATAGATCCTCCATATCCGACCACTTTCTATAGCACAGATGATTTTTGATGAACCAGTTCAAATATTCTCTATGAAAGGGTAAAGCCCAATGTTAAAAATTCAGAATTTGGAAGACCAGCAGTTGCCCTATTGGGTATGTCGTTGGACTCCCGTGTAGTCGACTGTGGTTTGAGTCCTGGACCGGGTGGCATAAACTCACACTAGGCTCATGTGCACGCATGACCAAGAACCCGAGAGGAGAATGGAGGAGAAGAGATTGCCTTGTGGCCATTCCCCCACCCCCACCCCCCAGGGTGATTTTTTGCTTTCTGTCTCTCTGTCTCTCTCTTTCTTTCTGGCGAGCACATGCGCCGTATAGCAAAAACTTCTCAAAAAAAAAAAATGTTCAGAATTTGATAAGTTTGTTGGGAACTGAAGATAAATCAACTTATATTTTTGCTAGTTTTATTTTGCTTGTAATGATATTGTGTATACAGGAATATATGAATAGATATTTGTCTAGTCATAATCTTCTTTCCCAATAACTTGGAGGGGGGTACAGAATCAGTCATCCTCTACAACAAATAGAAATGCCTAAAAACAGAGGGAAAGGAACAAAATGATTTAACTAATGATCACATTGACCTTTACTTAATGGTTATTATTTCACACTTCTCTTATTATAACAATAATTTCACATGTTGATATTTAAATGTTTTCTTTCTTGAAAGAAAAAGTTACACTTTCATGCAATCTTCTCAGTCAATTATGCATTTTCTCTTTTCTACTGTAAATAATTTTCATTTATCCAAGTTTTTACTTGAAGGCTATTTTTCTAAGTAGATATTAATTAATATAGATGTTAATTGTTAATAAGTATAAAGAAAAGAAACTGGCCAAATATTCCATAAGCATTTATTGAACATCCACAATATCCAAGATTCTGTGTGGCAGGCTCAAAGAATAGCAGAGAAAATTTATAGGTAGAGTCATCAGACTTTTGTTAACAGTTATATAAATAAAAATAACTTAAAATTGACAATTGCATAAATTGTATAAATGTCTCATATTTTAGCTAACATGTGAGTAGTAATGTTGCTTGCATTGCTCTTACTATCTGTAAAATTGGTCAGTTTTTACTAAAAGCACATTCCATGCTTGCCATAACCATAAAATTCTGCTTTCATGGGAACCAGCAGTTAGCGTAATGGCTATGTCGCTGGACTCCCACGTAGTCGACCGCGGTTCACGTCCCGGACCCGGTGGCTTAAAACTCACGCCGGGCGCATGTGCGTGCGTGCCCATGATCCCGAGAGGAGAATGGAGGAGAAGGGATTGCGGCGTGACCATCCCCCCTGGGGGGTGATTTCTCGCTTTCTGTCTCTATGTCTCTCTCTGTCTGTCTGGCGAGCGCACACGGCCTATAGCGAAAATCTCTCTCAAAAAAAAAAAAAAAAAAATTCTGCTTTCATAATTTAAATGCATCCTATATTTATTAATTTATGTGAATCTTTTAATCACCTTGATATTCATGTGGAGAAAAAAATAATTTCTTTTTACTCATTGGAGACATTAATTAAAATTATGTAAACTGGTAATTTCTAAGCAAAACATAAATTTAAAATCAAAACATTAAGTACTCAACCTATGTCAATCTCGTTATAATAAAAATTATTTATTATATAAAAGAGTGTTAGTCATTCAAAGGTTACTGTTTAAAAGATATATTTTATTGCTTTACAGATTTTGGATAAGATCAAAATAAAATTTTAATTGAAAAAGGAAGGATTAGGGCTGTGAGAGAATTCATACAGAGTACAAGATTTTAAAAAGCCAGGGAACCAGCAGTTGGCGTAATGGCTATGTCGCTGGACTCCCACGTAGTCGACCACAGTTCGCGTCCCAGATCCGGTGGCTTAAAACTCACGCCGGACACGTGGGCGTGCATGCCCAAGATCCCGAGAGGAGAATGGAGGAGAAGGGATTGAGGCGTGACCATCCCCCTTGGGGGGTGATTTCTCGCTTTCTGTCTCTATGTCTCTGTCTGGCGAGCACACGCGCCCTATAGCGAAAAAATCTCTCCCCCCGCCAAAAAAAGATTTATAAGCCAGCTGTCTTGGGACCAGCAGTTTTGTAATAGTTACGTCGCTGGACTCCTATGTAGTTGACTGTGGTTCAAGTCCCAGATCCTGCAGATTAAAACTTACGCTGGGAATGTGGGTATGTCCATGCCCCAAATCTCGGGAGAATGAAGTGTTTACAGTATGGCTGTAACTCGGGAGGGGAGGGATGATTTCTCACTCTGTCTCTCTGGCAAGAGCACACACCCAATAGCAAAAATCTCTCTCTCTCTTAGGAAAAAAAAAAAAAGCCGTCTGTCCTGGGCCACTTCTGTGGCCTGGTTGTAGTTAAGGTGACCAGATTCCACATGACCAATTCTACTGTTTGAGTCCCTAACGTGGCAGCCTGTAAAACACCAGGCACATGTTCATGAGTGCCCAAAATCAAAAAAAAAAAAAAAAATAAGGGAAAAATTGAGGAGAAGAGATTGTAGAGTGACCATTCATCGTGGGGTATGCTTGGTTTCTCTGTTTCTCTCTAGAAAATTTGTAAAAGTTAATTAATTTATTAAGTTTCTGAGAGATTTTTGATATATGGTGTGTGTGCTTGCCAGAGACACAGAGAGGGACAGAGAACAAGAAACTGAGAAATCACTTCTTAGGTGGATGTTCATGACACAGTCCCTTTTTCTCCATTCTCTTCTTGGGATTTTGGACATGCATGCACACACACCAGGCATGAGTTTCAAGCTGCTAGGTCTGAGACTTGAACTGGGTGAGCCACGTAAGAGTCCAGCACTTCAACCTATATGCCATCTACTGACTCCTCTAGCAAATTATTTTTAAGAAATGAAAGCAGGCTATGTTGAACTTACTTCTCTGTACATAATTATATTCACATTTTGTTAACATTCAGTGCCAATATATTGATGCCAAAGATAATTATCACAACTTTACTGAAAGAATGCAAGGTACTTTAATGTAAAAATAGAGATAAAGTCAATACAATCATTACTACAATCTTGGGTTGATGTATTTAAGGTAAAAGCATATCAACATTTCTAAAAAGACTTAAAAGTGGCATCACATTTAGAGATGATATTTCAGATATATTTCTAATAGAATAAAAAGATGCTCCATATTATCCTTTCCATTTAACATTGTAGGCTGTGTGTAAGTGGTGGAAAAGGGTACTCATAGTAGAATCTGGTCAATTTCTATAAATTTAGGGAAAAATGCAGAATATAAATATTAGATAAGAAAAAAATTGTAAGTATTTAGAAATGGCAGAAAAATTTTGAAAAAGTCTAGATATCATTAGGGACAAAAGAGTTAACACAGGTTGTTCAATATGACATTGCTATTCATATGTCATAATAATTTAGAATCATAATTAAATAAGAAAATGAATTTGAAAGATCCCATATAAACGTAAAACTATAAATCACATGGGAATAAATCTATTAAGTGAGGTATAGGACATTATAAACTTGGGACTAGCAGTTAGCATAATGGCTATGTTTCTGGATTCTCATGTATTCTATTGCAGTTTGAGTCCTGGTCCCGGTGGCTTAAATTCATGCTGGGTGCGTGTTCATGCATGCTCAAGATCCTGAGAGGAGAATGGAGAAGCAATTGCAGCATGGCCATCCCCCCGGAGCGGGGGTGATTTCTTGCTTTCTGTCTCTTTGTCTCTCTCTGTCTTTTGGGAGAGCACACACGCCCTATAGCAAAAACTTCTCCCCTCCAAAGAAAAGACATTGTAAACTTATACTGAAGTATATAATAGAAGTTATAAATAAATACAGAAATTTATCATGCTCATGAATGCATCATTGCTCAAAATTACAAATTTTAATTATGTAAATATTAATCTATAAATTTTTAATTTTTTATTTAGAATATCAATTGCAGTTTCACAATTTTAAACCAGCAAATTTGGGACTATATGCAAAGAAACAAACTATATATATGCACAAGTGCCATAGCCAAGGAAACACGGAAGAATGAAAGGTGGCATGACATCTTATAAAAGAGTGGGTGGTGAAGAGAAGGAAGATTTCAGAGAGATATTTAAATATAATAAGATGGAGAAATAAAAAGTAGAGAAGAAAGGGTTGTGTCTTTTTCATCTCCAGCTAAGTGAGATTTCATGTAGACTTCCAGGATTTACAAACTGTGCTGTACTAACGGTGGTAAAAGAAAGCATTGTTGGTCAGTTGAATCTGCAGCAGCTGTCACACAAGTGCTGCATAAGTTTTCTAGAAACTTTAAGGGAACAAAGGAGGCTAAAGTGACCTTTTAGAGAATAGGTATCATTTGCCAAATGGCTAAAGTCAGAAGTTGCCAAGACATAGTCTCTAAAATTACTGAAAGAGAAAACAACTGACAATTATGTATCTGCAGTACCTCAGGAGAATAAAAGGCAGATCAAACAGATTGGATGAAGTAAAACAGGGCCCTTTCCCCTATTAATTTTCAGAAAGCTAAAACATGTAACTCAAAGAAATAAACATTTCAAAGAGAAGGTAATTAATGAGGAAACCAGTAGGATAGTATACCTAGTTCAAGGATCATTTAAACACTTGAGGTTTGTATACAATTCAGTAAAGAAACAATAAAATAAGATTGCTCAGTTACTTATAATACTGTAAAATTTCCTCAAAAATAACCAACACTTAGAGTATCGTTTACCTCCTCCTCCTTCTTTTTTTTAGTTGTTGTAGGGTGTGTATGCTCACTGAAGAGAAAGAGAGAATGAGAAAGCACCTACCAAGACGGGATGATCACACTACAATCCCTTTCCCTCCATTCTGCCCTTAGGATTTTAGGCACACACACACACACACACACACACACACACACACGTGCCTGGCATGTTTTTCAATCTGCTGGGTGAGGGATTTGAACTATGAAGTCAGTCACACCACCTGTCTAGTCTTGGTTATCTTTTTAAGCATAGAAAATTATCATCTCTCTTATACAAAAATTCACAAATTAACCTATAACTGCCTTAATTATGGAACTTTATTAATAACACTCAGTAGTGTGTCAAAGTACATTTCTCTGAATAATTCTCAAATAAGCATGGTAAACATTGCTCCCATATGATCTTAAAAATAGATATTGCCCATCTTTTAGCCTTAGCTTTGCTATCAAATTTAGGAACTTTTTTTTCCCTTTTCTTCTTTCCTTTCTTCCTTTCTTCTATTTATGACAGAGCACATGTGTGAGATGAGAAAGAGAAAGAGAAAGAGAAAGAGAAAGAGAAAGAGAAAGAGAAAGAGAAAGAGAAAGAGAAAGAAGAGAAAGAGAAAGAGATGCACCCTTGAGGCTCTGGTCATGCCCAAATCCTCCAGACCGCCAGAATCCTGGGTACACACGTGCATCCAGTGTGTTTTCTGGTCTCTTGGGACACAGACTCAAACAGAGGTCAGGAATGTAACTTTGCTCTCTGCAGTCCCATATGTTACCAGCTATGCCACAGAAGCTGCACCTGGAAATTTTTCCTAACATGGCCTCATCCTAAATTCCCTTTGCCTTGTCCGATCCCCAAGAATTCAAAGATCATTCTGATGATGTGCTCCATTTTCTAGGGCATTCTTCCTAGCATCAAGTTGGTAGAAGAAAAGAAGACAATGTAATTTGAATAGTGTTCAAAATTTTCATGATTATACAGGATTATACATTTCAGTTATTAAAAGGAGACTGATTCCAAGGTTAAAAGTGAAACAAAACACTGTAAAATTAGTCGCCTAAGGATGAAGTGAAAGGACAGAATTAAATGAAAGAAAGAATAGGATTGCCTCATGATGTGCTTGGTTTCAGTTTATTTCATAAAAGAGCTATAAGAGCAAAAAATCGGAAATATGGCAATCTACAAGAGAATTAGCACATATATCCTGGCATAATCTTGTGACAAAACACAGTAAACAATTAAAATAAACTCATTCTAAATTTAATATGGTATCCTGGACTGGATCTTGGAACAGAAAAGGTGTGTTAGTAAAAAATAATATAAAATAAAAGATAAAATTCCAGTGAAGTCTGAAGTTTAATGAATACTGATATATCAATGTTTGTTGATTGGTTTTGAGAAATGTACCATGGTGATATGATGATAATGTTGTTAGGAAATGGGTAAAATGTATATAAAAACTCTCTGAATTATCTTTGCACTTTTTTATAATATTAAAAATTAAAATAAAGTAATTAAAAACTAATGAATTAAAAATAAATACCAGCAGTTAGCATAATGGCTATGTCATTCCCACGCAGTCGACCGCAATTCGAGTCCTGGACCCGGTGGCTTAAACTCACACCAGGTGCATGTGCGTGCATGCCCAAGATGCCGAGAGGAGAATGGAGGAGAAGGGATTGCAGTGTGGCCATGCCCCCTGGGGGGGTGATTTCTCGCTTTCTATCTCTCTGTCTCTCTCTGTCTGTCTGGCGAGCACACGGGCCCTATAGCAAAAATCTCTACAGAAAAAAAAATTATTAGTAGTAATTAAATTAATTTATTTATTTTCATTTGACCAGAGAGAGACAGAGAGAAAAAGAGAGAGTGAGAAAACAAGCTGCTAAGTCCAGGAGTCAAACTGTGGTCAGCCATGTGGGAGTCCAACACCGTAACTACCATGCCACCCACTGATCCCAACACTTTTATATTTTTTAATAACATTTATATTTATTTGGTTACTGCAATATCCACTTGAAATAAGCAGATAATTGTACTAAGGAGAAGATATTCAAAGATTTAAATGGCATGACTAATTACAGTAGAGTAATAATCAAATCAGATCCCAGTTGTTTTAAATATTTTATGAATTTAGTGTGACTATGCAATTAAATGGAAAGTAAATGGGATACCAAATCAAAATATTTTGAGTTTTCAGGTGTTCCTCTCTTATTTGAAAGATCCTCTGTGCTAGTCAACTAACTCCAAATTCATGTCTTGTAGATTTCGCATTGGAGATACTAGAATATTTCACTTCATTTCACACTATAATTCGTTTGGTCTTTTTTCACTAAAAAGGGGCCAGCGGGTAGTGTGGTGGCTAAGGTGCTGGATTCCCACATGACCAACTGCAGTCTGAGTTCTGGACTTGGCAGCTTGAAAATCTTGCTGGGTATGTGTACATGTGTGCCCAAAAATCCCAGGAAGAGAATCAAGGGAAAAAGACTGCAGCATGTTCATCTTCCCTGGGGGTAGGGGGGTGGTTTCTCACTTTCCCTCTCATTTTCTCACTCTCTGGTAAGTGCACACACACTATGGCAAAAACCTAAAAGAAAAAAAAAAAGAGTTCAGATAATTCAGCTGCAAAAGTTATTATAGCTTCACACGTTCTTTGGTTCCAGTAGAACAACATATCTACCAGATAAATACACTAAAGACAAACAATAAACTTGGCATTTTGACTGGTTTAGAGAAAAGGAAAATCAAAAAATGATGTGCATACGTGTAACCCTTCAAAAATTAAGTCAACAACTAAGACAGGTATTCCACAGGAATCAGGACAAAATTATATTCAATTATTTAAGAACTAAATCTCATTATCTGAAGGTTTGGTAGAGTTGAATGACAAAAATATTGAGAAATCTTAAATTGTGGAACTGGAAACAGGAAGAAATTTCTCTAAACTCTTTTATTTTGTGGAAGAGAACAACAAAATGAAAAAAAGAAGATGCGAATTGCTAGAGTAATTATAATGACATATTAGCTTGGATTGTTTAAAATACTTATGTCAATTCTTTTCATAACACTTCATTATGTTTGGGGGTTTTGTTACATATGTTATTTTTTAAGGATTTTGTATATTAGCACAGAACTGGAGTAGTAAAGAGATGTGCTATATAGATGATCTATACAACATAATGTTACAGGAAGCATTTTAAATTAGAAAGGGAAGGAAGCAATTTCAGAAATACTGAAAAGTCTAAACCAGTCAAATAGGCTTTTCAGATGAACTGTTCTTGAAATGTAGCAAAAACTAGGCTCAGTATGATGACTTAATAGGATGCAAACTGGACTGAAGTACTAGAAACTACTTGGCTGACCACAAGTTGAGACCTCTGGGCTGGCTTGAAAACACACTGGGCAACTGCACACGTACTTGAGATCCTGAAAAGCTGGAGAGCTGAGGAAAGGGGATCATTGCATGATGAGACCCTGAAGAGGGTGATTTTCTCTCATGGTCCTGGACACATACTCTATTATGAATAAAGCGAAGACTTTTTAAAAATCAAAACACCTATCTCTAAGGCAGGTGTATAATTATGTACACTAACTCTCCTTGACTAAGTCAGGGAGCATTAAAAAATCTATCCATCAATTTGTTCTTCGAACATCTTTTACTAACAGAGTAGTAGACAGCTTCCTACTAACTGACTTATTCACTAGAACCAGTATTCAGTGAGAGAGAAAGAAAATTACAAATCCAAACGCTATCCGTAAGAATCCATTTTACCTTGCCTACCATCCAAAAGATTAAATACTGACATAATCGCCTTCTGTTTTTCCTAATTCTTTAGGATCCTCTTTCTTTTTAAGCACATTCTCACATATCCACAGCTCATAAAATTGCTAATCCTAAAATTTTATTTATTTATTTATTTTTATTTTTGAGAGGTTTTTGCGATAGGGTGTGTGTGCTCACTAGAGAGACAGAGAGACAAAAAGTGAGAAATCTCCCCCCATGATGGATTGGCATACCACAGAATCTTTTTCTCCATTCTCTTCTTGGGATTTTGGGTTTGCACGCACATACATGCAGGATGAGTTTTAAGCCATTGGATCCAGGACTCAAACTATGGTCAATTACATCAAAGTCTAGCAACATAACTATTATGCCATCTGGTGGTCCCAATCTTAAAATTTTAAACTGTAATTTATGTTTGCTCTTTTATTCTAATCTTCTTAAAAGTCCCACAATTTGATTATCAGGATGTGCAATGGTTAAAGAACTGGATTTCCACAAGGCCTACTGTGGTTCAAGTCCCAGACCCAGTGGCTTGAAAAATCATAGCAGGCACATATGCATGCATATCCAAAATCCTGAGAGGAGAAGGGAGAAGATTTTGCAGCATGGCTATCCACCCTACGAAGTAATTTCTCACTTTTCTCACTTTTCCCTCTCTTTGTAGGCCCACGGTAAGCGTGCATTTGTGCCTTATGGCAAAGATGGAAAAAAAAAAAAAAGGCCCACAACTAAATAATAACATACCTCTTATTGGAGTTTTGAAGTTTTATCCTATAATGATTATAACTGGTAATGCTAATATTTTAACTATATTGTGACAGATGCTACTGGTATAAGAAATTATAAATGTCTTTTTTAGTTAAGATATAGGTAAATATAAAGTTAGATAAAAGTAGTTAAAGAAAAATAAAACAATCAAATTCATACATAATCTCATCTCTTCTAAACATATGCTTCTGCCTCTTCCACAAAAAAGCTTTTGGCTTTTATTACAGCACTTCTTTCAGCATCTGAGACATTGTGACAATATTATTAAACAATGAAAATAAATCCAGTTGCATTAATAATCTACAGTAAATTCTGATTTGCACCCATTCACATAGAGTGACCAGTAAAAATCAGATGATACTCACCTAGTCTGTAAGTTATGTGTTACTTCTAACCATACCTTATTAAGAAAAAAAGTAATATGGTCTTCTAGATTCCTTCATGGTATATTCAGGTAAGTCTCCCAAAAGAGACCATCCTTGAGGCAAAATTCAAGCTTCCCTTGATTGTCTTGGAGAATTTGTCGATAGTACTCCTTCAATATAACTAATAGATCTATTTCTATTTTGTTATGTATCACATCAATTGTTACCAAAACTACTTTCTGCTTTCTGTTTCAAGAAATGTTATTGCTCCTGGATTCTGAGTGTTAGTGCCTGATTTTTTTTTTTTTATTTCCTAATTGTTTTTCCAATTCTTTATCCAAACACAGCAATGACTAAATTCTTTTTTTGTTTCCTTTTCATCTCACTAATGCAAGTAAAAATGAAAGAAAACAATTTACTCTTTTGATTCATTTTAATAAAGTGTATGTTATTACAGGAAAGCAAATAATTTAAAATAATGTTGTTACCTATTTGAAGAACAATACCAGGGGCCTGTGTTCACGCTTTCCTCTGATAAAGAAAAAAGAAAAAAAAAAATGAACAATGCCAAAGGAATCACAGGATAAGTCATTCCAGTGAATACAATTTCAAGACAGACATTTTGGACTACAAAAAAAAAAAAAAAAAAAAAAAATCCAACTAATTGAAATCCTTGGTCATCTAGGGACTCTAAGTGAAAATTCAATAAAATATTTTTGCCTTTAGTTCTTCCTATCCATTTAACAGACTAAGCAAAATGTGCAGTGCAATCTTGCATAAAGGAAAAAACATAAAAATCATTGACTGAATTACCCTATGGATTTGATCAATTATACATTAAGATTTAATACCAGGAGCATTCTCTCCTTGTGTCCTTTCCTGGAATCAACCTATAATGAAACAAAATGAACATAAACGAAGCTTGATTTTTCCTTTCTTGATGGCTATCTTTAACCTCTCTATTTCATACCAATCCTAAAATCCTTTCAACCTTTTTACTTCTAAGACTTGCTAGATAACTTTGCCATTTTTAGCATTTTTAAAATAGCTTATTTCTGGTATGTTATTCCATTTATTACTTTCTGGCATTTTTCTGGCAATAGGAAGAATAGTTCATGCAAGACTAGTACTAACCTTTAGATATTTTTCACACCTTAAGAAATAATTTTTTTTAATATTTTTATTTTTGGGTCATTTTCTTGATCAGCAACTCTATAAGTCAAATACGTTTAAATACAAAATTAATGTAAAATAGGGAACCAGCAGTTAGCGTAATGGCTATGTCGCTGGACTCCCACATAGTCGACCGCGGTTCGTGTCTCGGACCCGGTGGCTTAAATCTCACACCGGGTGCATGTGCGTGCGTGTCCAAGATCCCGAGAGGAGAATGGAGAAGGGATTGCAGCGTGACCATCCCCCCTGGGGGGTGATTTCTCGCTTTCTGTCTCTGTCTCTCTCTCTGTCTGGCGAGCGCACGTGCCCTATAGCGAAAACCTCTCCAAAAAAAAAAAAAATTAATGTAAAATAAGAGAACACTGAGGTAATCTCAATATTGAGAAATAGAATGGTTTCAATCTAACTTCATTACTCCATTATGGTTCATCTAGAATCTGGACAAGTGTCTTATGTTTGAAACTTTCTTTTTTTTGGGGGGGGGTAGGTTTTACTATAGGGAGTGTGCACTTTCAAGAAAGACAGAGACAGAGAGACAGAAAGTGAGGAAATCACTCCCCAGGGGAGGGAGAGCCATGCCGCAATCCCTTCTCCTCCATTTTCCTCTCAGGATCTTGGGCACGCAAGCACATGCAGCATGCGTGAGTTTTAAGCCTCCAAGTTTGGGACTCGAACAATGGTCAACTACATGGGAGTCCAACGACATAGCCATTACATCAACTGCTGGTCCCATCAAACTTTCTAAGAAAGAATAGCTCTCTCTTGGGAAACATTATTCATTGTATTTTTAAATTATAAAATCATATTTTATATTATCTAAGATTTTAAATCAGTGCTAAGTGAGAAACACATCGGTGGGAAAAAAAGTTGTTGTGTGAACTGTGATTTAAATTAAATTCTTCTTCAGAGGAATAAAAACACTTTACTTAATGAAATTGTAGGTTATGATATTTTAGTCATGGGTTTATGATTTTCATTCACTTCTTATCAACACGAAGGTAGAGTAGAAACCTTCAGTATGAAATGCATTCCAGACTTTACTGTGGCTTGTGGCATTCCCACCTCAGCTAAGCAAGCATGCTTCCATTTTCAATGAAGGAAGTGAACTGGTGCTTTCCCAGGCAAAAGTCTTTCATCATATATCTAAAAATGAGAGATAAAAATCCATCAATGACAACCAGGAACTTCTCTAAAATGTTCTTTTAATTCAATGGCACAATTAGCAAATACTTAGATCTAATAGCTTTTACATTTTCCTGCACTGCCCTTTCTTTTCTAGGCTATTTCTTTCAACTAATCCTTGTATTCATGCTAGTGGATTCACTAAAATTGGTGGCATATTTACTCAAATCCAAAATATGAACCCTAAAGATAATATGATCTCCTTTATCCATCAGTTGATTGAAAATTTATATGACTTTTAAGCATTTCTGAAACAGCTTTCTCCTTTTCCTAATTTAAAATGCTTTATGTAACATTGTATTGTATAGATCACCTACATTGCATGTCCCTTTATTACTCCATTTCTGTCTTAAATTCTAAAGTCCCTCAAACAATAACATATGTAACAAAATTACAAATATAATAAAGTGCTGTGAAAAGAACTGACTTAAGTATTTGAAACAATCCAAGCTAGTTATGTCATTCCATTTCCCCTAGTAATTCACACTTTTATAAATTTTGTTTTCCTCTTACACACACACACACACACACACACACAAGCACACACACACACAACAAATGAGTTTAGAGAAATTTCTTCCTTTTTCAATGTAAAATTTCTCAATAACATGATCATTCTACTCTACCAAAACTCCAGATAATGAGATTTAGTTTTAGCTCTTAGACGATTAAATGTAATTTTTTCCTGATTCTTATGGAATACCTTTCCTAGTTGTTGACTCAATTTTTGAAAGGTTCCCTACATGTATACACATCATTTATAGATTTTCCTTTTCTTCAGAATCTAGAACAGATCCTATTTGAATGCAGAAGACTTCCTATATTTTGCTTGAAACAAATGAAAATATATATATAACGCAATGTTTAACATTAATATAAAAGTTTGGAAAATTGCTCTACTATTTGGTTCTAGAGAAAAAATTTGACATAGAGAACATTCTTTATTTGGTTCTTTGCCTCCTACCCCAGTACGTCCTCTTTTTTTTTTTTTTTTTTTTTTTTAATTATTTTTTTTCCAAAGGCACATACACACACGGGCTACTGATACAGCCATTTTCTTTTTCTCTCTTTGATGTTTTCCCTAAAAGTTGCTTCAATTGTATCTCTGTGTACACTCATGAGTTCCAAGTATCCCCCCAAAAGTGTGAATGAATCATTACTCTCTACATTTTTATTGAATTTGAAGAAGGGTACTAAATTAGTTATCTGATGCCATCATGAGTCATTTGATTGATCTTTGTTGAAAATTATATTATTAGGTCATCAGGAGAGTCATGATGTTTTTTTGTATGTTTTTCTATCCAATAATGCATCATGACCTTTCAGACAATCCAATAAATATTGACTATAGGAGTCTGTATAGTTTTTAAGGTCATTATTATTTAGAAATAGTATTGTAGTCATAAAATTGATATTCCTTAAAATGCTTATTCATTTTGAAATAATGTGTACTAAAGTATTTTTGCACACGCATGAGAAAGAAAGAAAGTGGAGCACCTAACAGTGTGGTCTCACTGCCATCACCATGTAGGACCAGTTTCACTTGAGCAGCACATTAGTGCTGCACCTTAGAACACAAACAAGATTTTTTAAAAACGTCATGACCATGTGTGTGCATGCACACTAGAGACACACATGCACACACTCCTCCCACAACACTCAGTCATGCTGAGATCTCCTTTCTCTAGTTCCCTGTTTGCAAGGATCCTGGGCATGTTACCCAGTGTATGTTTCCAGACTCATTGGGTAAGGGGCTTGAACTGAGTTGTCCTGTGGCTTTAAGATCCACAATCTGGCACACCACCAGTTGTAGTGAAGAGGGTAAACTTATACTACAGGATTTTGATTGCTGTCGGAGACATAGTGGCATGCAGGTAACAATACCTCTTGGGAAACAGGAGGATATGTGAGTAGACCCTGGTTCAATACTTGCCCTTTAATCCTAATTGGGAAGCTGGAGCAGGAGGCTCACAACACAATGAGAATATGTCAAAATTCCCTATCTCTGTATCTCCCCCTTATCCTCCCTCTCTGTTTTTCTCTCATGAAGGAAAAAAAAAAAAAACAAACAAACCAAAATGTTTGACTGTTACTGCGAATATTGCAGATAGTTTTCTGTACCAAAACTACTAGACTTCTATGCTCTATGCTGTGTGTTGGTTCTCAAATGTCAAGTTCTGTTTGTCTTTGGTTCTTTCTTTAGCAGTGAATCCTTCACTGCAAATATGATTTAAGTAGATGACCTTCGATTTAGCTCTTT
>NW_006204090.1:248793-255218 GCF_000334495.1 Tupaia belangeri chinensis
TGACCTTCGATTTAGCGCTTTCCCTGCTCCTCTCACTACAGTGCCAATATACTGGCAGCAGTATAAAGGTTTTAGCAGCAATGTTTCCCTTGCATGTGATAAAACAGATTGTAAAGATTAGCTTTCCCTAGACACTGACTGGCCAATACTAGCTTTAAAAGACACTAAATGTGCTCTTCACAAAAGTTACCTACTTAAAAAAAAAAAACACTCAGGAAGATAAACACCAACTCCTGTGTTTTACAACTATATCAACCATGTTTCAATGAAAAAAAGCACATAAGCACGTAGAAAATTAATAGCATACTAATAAATATAATAATGCTAGTATTAATAATACTTTTGGTGCTGGTAGTATTATAAATAATATTTAATGAAGGTTTTCTATGACCATTGCTATTTTATGTGCATTATCTTATTTAAACCACACAATAATATTATGAGATAGATTTTTTTTCCCTCTTCCAGTTGAAAAGCAGGTTAGCGGAATTATCTAGCTAGCAATTGTTACAGCTGTGTTTCATATCCAGGCAATTCTGCTAGTCACATTTATGTTACTATACAGTACCTTTTTAAGAGTATTAAGTTCAACCTAGGTCACTATTATCAGGATTTATCTTTTGATTTTATATTGAATATTCAATTTGATTCAAACATTAGGAGTCATTTTAATATTTATTAGAACTCTTTATGTTTTGACTTGCTCTGCCGCCACCCACTGGACTACTGAAGCCTAGTCTGGGCAGGACACCTTGAGTGAGCACAAGCTTGGGGCTTGGGAGCTACATGGAGACTTTCTGTACACCGTTGCCCACCTCTCTGGTGGCCTGGCCTTGCCCTGCCCTCCACCCACCAGGATACTTAAGCCTGGTCTGGGAAGGCTTCCATCGGTGAGCCCACGCTCAGGGCCTGGGAGCAACTTTGGGACTTTCAACATAATCACCCACCACTCTGGTGACCTGGGATTACCCCATCCACTATTTGCCAGGTTATGTAAACCTGGTCTAGGCAGGCCTCCTTGGATGAGCCTGCACTTGGGGCTTGGAAGTTACTCTGGGACTTTTGACACACCAACCTGTGTGCTGCAGTTGACCCTCTTCACTAAGGTATATCTCCTTAGCTTGCTACCCCCTCATCAATAGCTAAACATTTGGTAGAGAAGTCAGCACCTGAAGTTATCCCTAACTCCTCTGACCTGGGAGACACAGCCCTCCAGTAGGAACATACCTGTGAACAAAGGGTGTAATTTTATTTACCAGTACTACAGAATCTACTCCAATAAATAAAAAATGGTGAATACTGCATCAGATGACTAGAAACAAGCACAGATCTCAAAGAAACATGAGAGAACAAGGTGGTGACTCTCCTTTAGGTGAACATAGTAGCCCCTCACCAACAGTGGCTAGCACAAAGGAATACACATAAATACCGGAAATTAATTCTGAATATTTATAGTGACAAAATTCAGTGAGGTGCAAGAGAAAACAGACAATCAGTTCTGGGAAATGAGGAAATCATTTCAGGACATGAAAGAGGAATTCCATAAAGAAATAGATACCTTAAAAAAGAATCAAATGGAACTTCTGGAAAAAAGAATACAATACAAGAAATTAAAGTCTCCCTAGAAAAGCATTAATAACAGATTAGACCATGCATAAGAAAGAATTTCTGACCTGGAAGACAAAGTCTCCAGTGTAGACCAAATAACCAAAAAGAAAGAAAAAACAACCAAAAAAAAAATAAGGACAACATATGGGAAATTCTAGACACTATGAAACATCCAAATATCCATTTAATGAATACTTCAGAAGGTGAAGAATCTTCTAAAGGCATGGAGAACCTCTTTCATTAAATTATATCTGAAAATTTCCCAAATATAGAGAAACATGAAGAAATTTTGACCTAAGAAATAAAAAGGACCACAAATGGAGTAAACATAAAAGATCTTACACCCAGAACATCATAGCCCTATTGGTAAAAATTAAAGACAAAGATAATATTTTAAAAATGACAAAGAAGAAAATCAAGTTACTTATAAAGGTTAACCCATTAAGCTAACATCAGATCTCTTAACCAAAACAGTGCAAACAAGGAAAGACTGGGAAAATGTATTCAAAACATTCAATACAAACAAACAAAACAATTTCAACCAAGAATACTATATCCAGCAAGATTATCCTTCAAGTGGGAAGAACAAATAAAGTATTCTCAGATAAGCAAAAACTGAAATAATTCACTATTAATAGACCAGCTTTACAGGAACTATTGAAGGGAGTGTTGTATCAGGATAACTAAAGAGACACAAACAGAAACAGGAGAAGAAAAAACAACTGATAAAATGGCTAACAAAATGACAGGGATACATACGCAAATATCAATAATAATGTTGAATGTTAATGGATTAAATTCTCCCATTAAAAGACACAGACTGGCCAAATGGATTAAATAAAAGAAGAAGAAGAAGCCATCTGTATACTTCTAATAAGAAAGACACCTTACTGATAAGGACATACATAGACTGAAAGTGAAGGCCTGTAAAAAGATATTCCATGTGAATACAAACAAACAAACAAACAAACAAAAACACAATGGCTGGAATAGCGTACTGCTATAGTGATACTGTTTAAGATGAAAGATATAAGAGGAAACAAAGAAGGACATTATATAGTACTAAAAGAACTTGTTCACCAAGAAAATATAACACTTATAAATATATCTATGCTAAAGATTGGAGCACCTAAATACATCAAAGAGAGATAGTTATATCTCAAGGGAGAGATAGACTGAAACTTAATAATTGTAGGGTACCTCAACACCCTATAATCTCCTCTGGACAGATCATCTAGACAAAAAGTAAACAAAGAGAAGATCTAAATGATACCATACACAAAATGGATTTGACAGACACATAATGTGTATTTCACCCAACTACCACAAAGTATACAATTTTCTCATCCCCACATGGAACATTTTTGAAGATTGATCACATGATAGGACATAAGACAAGCCTTTACAAATTTAAAGGTATAGAAAGTATATCAAGTATCTTTCCTAACAACGATGGAATCAAACTTGAAATCAACTACAGAAAGAGCCCTCAGAAATTCACAAACACATGGAAACTAAACAACCTACTCTTGAATGACTTTACAACTATAAAAAATTAAGACTGAAATAAAAGGTTCATAGAAACCAATGATAATGAACAAAATAGTGTTTATAACTTATGGGACACAGCAAAAGCAGTCAGGAGCGAAGTTCGTAGCAATTAGTCGCCACAAGAAAAAAAGGAGAAAGGTGACAAATAAACAATCTAATGACACAACTCAGGGAACTAGAAAGACAGGAACAAAAAATTCCAGAACATTCCAGGAGAAAAGAAATAATAAAGATTTGGACACAAACAAATGAAATAAAGATTAAAAGAACTATACAGAAAATAATCAAAAGCAAAATCTGATCCTTTGAGAAGATAAAACAGTTAGCTAGATTAATCAAGAACAGAGAAAGGAGCCAGATAAATCAAATCAGTAAGGAAGCAGGCATTATTACAATGGAGGTAGCATACAAAATATCAGAAATCCTATGAGTGACTATATGCCAACAAACATGAAAATCTAGATTAGATGGACAAATTTCTGGAAACGTATGACTTATCAAGATTGCATATGGAAAAATAAAATGTTGGAATGGACCATAATAAGCAATGAGATTGAATCAGTAATAAATAGTCTCCTAACAAGGAAAAGTCCAGGTCCTGTTGGCTTTACTTCTGAATACTACAAAATCTTTAAAGAAGAACTAATCCTAATTCTCCTTAAACTATTTCTAAAAATTCAAAAGGAAGGAACCCTCCCTAATTCATTCCATGAAGCCTCCATCATCTTAACTCCAAACCAGTGAAGGACATGATAAAAAAAAGAAAACTTCAGGCCCATATCCCTGATGAATACAGATGCAAGTATTCTCAACAATATATAGCAAGTTGTATTGAACAGCATATTAAAAAGATTATAAATATGACAAAGTAGGCTTTATTCCAGGGATGCAAGTATGGTTCAACCTATGCAAAACAATAAATGAAATACATCACATTAACATAATGAAAGATAAAAACTTTATTATCACGTCAGTTGAGGGGAAAATGCATTTGATAAAAATCTCTTTATGATTAAAATTCAGGAAAATCAGCATATAAGAGACATTCCTCGACACAATAAAAGCTATCTATGAAAAATCCATTGCTGACATCACATTGAATAGGCAAAACTGAAAGCTTTTCCACTGGAAACTGGAACAAGACAAGGCTGCCCAGTTTCTGTACTTCTTTTTAACCTTGTACTGAAAGTTTTAGCCAATACAGTTAGACAAGGGAGTCACATAAAAGGCATCCAAATAGGAAAAGAAGAAGTGACGTAATCACTATTTGCAGATGATATCCATAGAAAATCCAAAAGAATCCACACATACATATACACAAAGTAGTAGTGGAAGTGGTAAGTGACTACAGTAAAATGACTGGCTACAAAATCGACATACAAAAATCTATAGCTTCTATGCACCAGCAATGGACAAACTGAGACAGAATTGAAGGAAGTAATTCCATTTACAATAGCGATAAAACCAACAAGATATCTAGGAATAAACCTTACCGAAGATGTCAAAGATCTCTACAAGGAAAACTATGAAACACTAGAAAAGGAAATTAAAAATTATGCAAAAAAGTGGAAAAACATCCCATGCTCCTGGATTGGAAGAATTAATATAATCAAGATGTTAATCCTACTCAAATTAATTTACAAATTTAATATAATTTTAATTCCTTACAGAAATAGAAAAAATAATCACAAGATTTGTCTGGAAGCATTAAAAAACCCTTGTATTACAAATGCAATACTGTGCAAGAAAATAAAGAAGGAGACATCTCACTTTTTGACCTCAATACATATTACAAATCTGTGTTGGCACAAAAACAGGTCGATCTGTGGAACAAAATTGAGAAACACAAATGAACCCCATAACATAACATATAATCAACTGATCCCTGACAAGAGCACAAGAAAATCCAGTAGTTAAAAGAAAACCTCTTCAGCAAATAGTACTGGGAGAACTGGGTATCCACCTGCAGGAGAATGAAACTGGATCCTTATGTCTTACTGCTAACAAAAATTAACTCCAAATGTATTGAGGTTCTGAACTTTAAACCTTAAACTATACTATAATACTGTTGGAAAACATAGAAAAAGCTCTTGGAGTCCTTGGAGCAGGCAAAGACTTCTTGAAGAAGACCTCCAAAGCACAGACAATAGTCCCCAAAATAGACAAATGGGACTATAATAAGCTGAGAATCTTCAGGACAGAGAAAAAGAAAAAATAAAGAGTGGAAAGACAGCCCTCAGAGTGAGAGAACATATTTGCAAACTATACCTCAGATAAGGGACTGATAACCAGAATATATGAGATACTCAAGCAGCTTACACATAAAAAAAAATCCAATTAAAGGATAGGAAAACGAACAGAACAGACAATTCTCTGAACAAGACATATGAACAACCCAAAAGCATATGAAAATGTACTTAACATTTCTTATTATAAGGGAAATGCAAATCAAAACCACAGTGAGATACCACTTAACCCAGTCAGAATGACTAAAAGACTAAAATTAAAAGTAAATAAATAAATAAATAAATAAATAAATAAATAAATAAATAAATAAATAAATAAATAAATAAATAAATAAATAAATAAATAAATAAATAAATAAATAAATAAATAAATAAATAAATAAATAAATAAATAAATAAATAATAAGTGCTGGCAAGGCTGTGGTGAAAAGGGAACTCTCCTACACTGCTGGTGGGAATGCAAATTAGTACAACTACTTTGGAGAACAATATGGAGATTCATTAGAAGCCTACAAATAGAACTACCATATAACCCAGTAATTCCACTCTTAGGTATTTTCCCAAAGTATAGAGAAACCCTCAGTCAGAAAAACATTTGCCCATTCATGTTTATTGTAGCATTATTTATAATCACTAGGACATGGAATCAACCTGAATGTCCAAAAATAAATGACTATAATGAAAAAATGTGGTATATGTGCTCGATGGAATACTACTCAGACATAAAAAACAATGAGACCCTAGCACTTGATACAAAGTGGAGAAATATGAAAGACGATATTAAGTGAAGCCAGCCAGCCTATGAAAGACAAACTTTGTATTTCTGCATTCAATGTATACCAATTGTCTGTGCCATACAACGGAAACTGAAAGTTTGGAAGGTATAGAAGCAGGGAAGGCAATGGTAGATATTAGAGAAAGTAAGGATAAGAGTAACATGGGGTGGAGGGACCAGCAGTTAGCGTAATGGCTATGTCGCTGGACTCCCATGTAGTCGACCGCGGTTCGCGTTCTGAAACT